>NC_139226.1:108234194-108345546 GCF_055691185.1 Crinia signifera | reverse complement strand
TACCACAGATGTGTTCATATCCATCTACTGTACTAACTTGCAGACTGGCCTGCCATGGCCATTCCCCAGAGCTGGCCTGTGTGCCCCCGATGATACGAGTCATCTTCTGCAACCCACAGTCTGGGGAGATAAACAATGGAACAGAAATAAATACGTAACAACAGTATGTATTTATAAGGATTACAGGGCCAGATGTACTAAGCTTCAAAAGCTCCCAACATTCTATATCTCTGTCACGGGACACACGCACATGCCAAAGTCACGTGCCCGAAATTTGGGGGCATGGCCTGCAGAATAGGGAGCGTTGCTTACGACTAGCATGATTTCAATAGGCCACGCCCCCATTATCCAGCTGTGGGGGCATGGCCCAGAGGCTCTGTGAGCTTCTAGCCATGCCCCCTAGACCCTCTGGCTGCGTGAATAGACGTGTGCATGCGCACAACGTCTATTCACTGCTGCTCACTGGGTGATAGGGGGAACTCCCAACTGCCCCCTCCCCCCCCCCCCCCCCCCCACGGGAGCCGGATGGCTCCCCGACAGTCGGGATTCCAACAGTCAATACTCTGACGTCGGAATCCTGACTGCTCCCCCGTGGGGGTCCACGACCCCCATAGAGGGAGAATAAAATAGGTGGCGCAGCTCGCCACCATGCCCGCAGCGTGGCAAGCGCAACAAGCCCGCAAGGGGCTTCATTGTGCTCCCCCCGCTGTGCAGTCGGGATTCCAACGACTGAGTAATGACTGTCGGAATCCAGACTGTCTGTGATTTATACCACACCCCCCCCCCCCACACACGCCACAGGACACTGCCGGCCCCGGGCGGGACACGGGAACGTCCCCAAAATATGGAACGTTCCCGTGGAAAGAGGGACAGTTTGGACTAGGTATGCAAAAGTGATAAAATGGAGAGTGATAAACAGCCAGCCAATCAGTTCCTACATGCCATGTCACAGACTGTGTTTGAAAAATGTCATGCAGGAGCTGATTGGTTGGTTATTTATCACTCTCCATTTCATCACTTTTTTAGCTTAGTGCATCTAGCCCTATGTATTACATTAGCGTGGAAGCACAGGCAACGCCACCTCATCTTGCCCCCACTTGCAGCCTGATCTTGCCCAATGGGGTTGCCAACAAAAATCAGCTAGTCCAGAGATATAGTAGATCCTACTAGCACAGCCTTGTGGGGATAGTCTATTTGAATTGACCCTTAAGATATAATTGCTGAAACTTTGAGTCTCTGTGACACTAGTCAATCACGCTAAATTTTGCTGTGATTTACTCATCTATGTTTGTATAATGTTATATTTTTGTTGCAGGATTTATGATACTAGTAATTAAACTTTTCTTTTCTTGCTATTATAATTGCTGCTATTTTCTTTTCCTTCATTTTTATTTAATTGGTTTTATAACTATTTATTACACTGTTCCCAATCCCCAATTTATAGCAAAATGCTTTTCAGTTTGCTTATGTTTTTTGCTAACATCTTGTGTAAAAATGAGAATATGTTAAAACGATTTAGGGGGATATACAATTAGCTACGGTAATTAACTATGTGTCAATTGAACCCTGTAGCTATCTAATGAAACAAATGATCACGTATATCTTTCCACACTTGAGCAGAAATATGCAAAAACTACCTGTTTTCGGGTCTACTACACATAAAAATACATTGTCCCAGAAATGCCCAAAAACAGATAATTTTTGGAGAGTAAAAATCGAGGGGTAATTGAATTGCACAAAGTCAGCCATCAGGCAAAAATCATGAAAACTTTCCATGATTTAGAGTATCTCCTGAATTGATATCAAGTCTTATTGAATATCCTCTATAACTGATTTACTTTTAGGGTGGAGATTTCAGCTCATCTGTCTTATGTCAGTTTGAATAGACAGTACATTGAGTTCCCTCATTCCCTTCCTTCTCTGATATTCACTTTATATTTTATTTTAATTTTGGATGAATAATATGAAATCAGAGGTTCCCAAAAGCGGTCCTAGAGAATTACAACAAATTAATTGAGGTATTAATTAAATAGTTTGTGGCTTAAAACCTGTGTGGTTGGGGTACCTTGAGAGCTGCATTTGGGAGCATCTGCTATGAAAATTATTATGATTATTTGCAGCCGGTGTTACTATGCTACTGTATGTTTTGTGACTTCATTTTAATTTGCATTATAAAATATTATTTTTCTACTTTATATAGTAACTGTGATACCCTATTGCAAATATGCGGGATTGGAAACCTCATTAGGGCCCTTATTCTGGTTGGTGCGGTCAGAGCCGCACACGGGGCTCCGACCGCACAAACCAAGGGCCGCCCACCAGACGGATCGCCACGGCCGTCCATACACGGACGGCTGGCGATCCGCTCAAAAATAGTGGAGGCTACGCCTCCACCATGGTGGGAGCTGCCCCCTGCCTTCGATGGTCGACGACCATCGAAGGCAGGCCCGCACGCCGCGGCAGCTCCCGCAAGCTAAGACCACACGGACAATCGTCCGTGTGGTAGCTTGTATGGGGGCTGAAAGCTGACATCCGGCGACGTCAGCTTTCCGCCCCCATGTCATGGTAATGAGGGCGTCATGCCCTCATTACCATGCATACGCCCCGCGTTTGCATGGGAACGCCCATGAAACGCGGGGCGTACACATAGGGAAATGAGGGCATGATGCCTCTCACGCCCCACGCCCCCTTTTTGCGGCGGACGAAATCCGTCTGCGGCGAAGGGGGCTGCACATGCGCAGAATGACCTCTGCGCATGTGCAGACCACAAACATCGGCGGTACGGCCGCACGCGGGCCGTACCGTGCCGATAAGAATAAGGGCCTAGGTGCTTGTGTATTAGCCGGGCGCCCAGTTAGCATAGGTACGTAGGCGTAGGCTAAGCTACGCTGTCAGCGTAGCCCAAAGGCTGCCTAGCGTAGTTAGCGTAGTGACTCTGCGGCAGCCCGGCTCTGTCCCCTGCATCCATGGCTCTGTCCCCGGCGTCCATGCCAAGCCTAGTGAGCGCCTCTCACACAGCACCGGTAACTGCCAGATCCCCTGCGCCGGTGTAGAGGAGATCATGCAGGCGCCGGCAGAGAGGCGCTCCAGCTGTCTGAGACGGAGCTGCGTCTCAGACGCTCCTGTGTCTCAGTAATTATTAGCATGTGCGCCTCATGCATAAAGAGGGTATGGGGGCGCAAGTGCGTCCTATGCACAATAAAGGAGGCGAGCGGACGCATTATGCGTCCTCCTGACCTGTTCATACTATCGGCGTGGAGGTGATATTATAAAGTGTGGCGAGCACAGCGAGCCACCGAGCCCAGAGCGTGGCAAGCGTTGCAAGTAATCCCTTGCGAGCGTGGCGAGTATCCGCATCCCCTCGCCACGCTTCTGGCTCGCTGCGCTCGCCACACTTTTTAAAATCAACTCCAGGCTGACGTGGATAGTGGGGGTATGAACAGGTCGAAAGAACACTATCACAATAAGGATTTAGACAAAGTCTGATTGACAGATTGGAAGCTTCTGGGGGATGCAAAAGGGACATGGGGTGTCTACAACAACACAGGCATGTCGTGAATACGTTTGTGGGTGTGTTGCAGCCAGCGACTGCGTCCTTGTAGATAGTTTCATTGGTCCCTGTGGTTTAGTTGCAATGGACAATATAAGCAACCATAAGATTGAAGTGCATCTATGTACACAGATCTGCGATGCCGGCGGTGGACATCTCTCTATACAAGGCCGGATCTGTGGCTTTAGTGGCAATAGTATATATTTCAGATGTGCTGCTTACAGACACTGGGCCAGATGCACTAACCGTCAAAAGTGATAAATGGAGAGTGATAAACAACCAACCAATCAATCAGCTCCTGCACAGTGGCGTAACTATAGAGGGTGCAGGGGGTGCAGCTACTATGGGGCTCAGAGGCTTGGGTGACCGAAGGACCCAACAGACAATCCCTGCACCCTCTTGAAGTTTTTTTTTTAACTGTGCCCCTCAAACCAGAGCTGCTGACAGTAGTAAGCCGTGCTGCAATCCGTCACCACCCCCAGCACTGCTTATGGCCATAAACTGACCTGGAGACCAGCCACCCCTGGCGCTGCAGAGTCCTGACAGCCATAAGGCTTTAGTCAAAAAGTGATAAAACGGAGAGTGATAAACAGCCAGCCAATCAGCTCCTACATGTCATGCATAGGCGTGTGCAATGGGGGGTGCCGGGGGTGCACAGGCACCTTCTAATGACTGGCACCCCCTGCACGATTGCAGCACCTCCTAATCAGAGCCGGACAGCGGGGACCAGTAGACTGAGACGCAATTTATACTGGCAGCAGCAGGTCTGAGGACCGGGGCTGCCTGTCAACTGTGGTCACACCCCCACAGTGCATTACTGGGTAATCAGGACACCGCTGCGGCTGTCCTACTAAATTCTGGACACCGCAGGGCTTGTTGGATAGTGAGTGCTGGCAGCAGCTGAACTAAACAGTACACACTACACAGCATCAGCGCGGGAGCGGTGAGACAGGGTTGCAGTGCTCCATAGGCGTGTGTTGAGTTGATCTGGCACTTGGCCCAAGTGTCTCCTCTGTAGTAGCCCACTCCCCATCCTTGGCCCACCTATAAGTGCTCCAGAAGGGGTGCTGGCTTCAGGTCTTGGGGTTGTGCAACATAGCCAAAGACCCCAGCATCTGCCATAATGCTGCTACTGGAAAATACTGCTGGGAAATGGTCCCATTCAGAGGTGCAGAAAGCACCAAGTAGGGCCGACAGAGCACAGTCGGAGGTGGTGGGTGCACAGTCAGGGTCAGACAGGGCAAAATCAGGGGGGCACAGGGCACAGTCAGGGTCACACAAGGCCCAGTCAGGGTCAGACAGGGACAGTCAGAGGGCATAGTTGGGAGGGGGGGCACAGTCAGGGTCAGACAGGGCACAGTCAGGGTCACACAAGGCACAGTCAGGGGGGGCACAGTCAGGGTCAGACAGGGCACAATCAGGGGGAACAGGGCACCGTCAGGGTCACACAAGGAACAGTCAGGGGGGGCACAGTCAGGGTCAGACAGGGACAATTAGGGGGCACAGGGCACCGTCAGGGTCACACAAGGCACAGTCAGGGGGGGCACAGTCAGGGTCAGACAGGGACAATGAGGCGGCACAGGGCACCGTCAGGGTCACACAAGGCACAGTCAGGGGGGGGCACAGTCAGTGTCAGACAAGGACAATCAGGGGGGCACATTATGTGTAATGGGCATTACAGTGTAAAATATTGTAGCGCACCTTCGGTGTGCACTGCCCCTGTTTCCAGAATGTGTTCTGGGAATTCTGAAGTGCATATACATAAACAAATCACCTTCTATATAGTTTGCATTGATGCCCAGTAGGCAGTGATGGACACGCCCAGTAGGCAGTGATGGACACGCCCAGTAGGCAGTGATGGGCACGCCCCTCCAATGGTGCACCCCCTAAGAAAATGGGCTGCGCACGCCTATGATGTCATGTCACATATAAAGCTTAGTGCATCTGGCCAACTGTGATTAGCATCGACCTCTAAATAAGGCCCGTGGTGAATCAATGATTTGCAAATGTTTAATTTTTTAAAGACAATTTTGGAAAGAAAATTTTTTTCACAATGCAAATTTGTCATGTTTTCTAGTTATGGATTAAGCCCACAAAATGGCCCGCCACACTTTAATATAATTGGGACAAATTTAATGGATGTGCTTACCTGAGCATCTCAGAGAGAGGTACTGGTTAGACGAGCAGGTGTCGCTGAGATAATGCAGAAGACAAAAAAAAAATAATATTAGAGAACCTGCTTATATTTATGTTTCTACAGAAAATATCTGCATGGTAAGTGACATATGTCAATGAATATGGAATAAAGCCTCCATAATGGCACTTAGCATTACTCTTACCTGTCCAAACTTCCTTGGATTGTGTTAGATGTTCCAGAAGTATAGAGTCCTACATTTGAGGGATTGCCACTCATGCCCACCAACTGCGTAGTCGGTTGTCTAAAGATGAAGACTAACATGTGATACATGCATGGCCAACAATCTTATCATTGCAGTGATTAAATAGGGATGTTGTTAGTAGAAGAGACATGGGCTGCTATAAGGGGACAAGTGAAAACATAGAAATAAAAAGTAGAAACAGGTGCAACCAATTATGAATGAATAATTACTTGTAATAAGCGTTTATGAGAATTATGTTGCTCTAGTAATGTGTCGCTCCCAAAGAGATACTGGAGTCCTCTAATAATATCCATACAGTGAATTAAGAGAACACCCTGAGGTGAAATCACATATCTGAATATATACCTGTCCGTGTTACCCAACACATAAATTCAGCTTGAGACTACTCTTGTCCACATGGAAATTGATCTATGCTGATGAATTCATGGGAGCTCAAGCACAGCGCTTGATACTGTATCAATTGATTGATATTCCTTCATCAATTTATTGTTGCACAGTTCGAGAGACTCCCACTCTAGAATCCTTCAAAAAACAGATTCAAGACTTTCCTGTATACTCAAGCAATTCCATAATTCCTATAAGCATAGTTTATGAAAAGCAAAAGCTTTTCTGTACTTCATTGTTGCTGTACTGTATTACATTTATTCTATCTGTTAAGCGCATTGAGTCCTATTGGAAAAAAAGCGCTATAAAAATAAAATGATTGTTATTATATTTTAATATATTATATCTGTGCTTGAGAGGAAGATATTAACTATATACAGTACATCAATGCTTACATTTGTTTTTATGTATGTATAATCATGTGCAATTTGTAATTAATTATTGGTTGAATTTTACCTCAGTGCGCTCTCTTAATTGATTGGTTGGTATTTGGTTTCACTTTACAATCATCTTCTGCTATGAATTTATAGAATGTACTTGATAAATGCTAGGAACTGATTGGTTGGCTGTGGCCAACTTTGCCATTTATCTATGCCTCCACTCTCTACTTGAGAAAAAAACTCCCCCATGACTGTAAAAGTGCGGCACTGTGGAGCCACCGTAGTAGATCACAGAAGTGTCCAATGAGTCACTTTTTCCAAAATCCCTCTTATAATACTGACAAAAGTTAGCTTTGCAATAGCACACCTATAATGTACTATACTTCCTGTAGGCTTTACCACTAATATATGCATGACCTTCTAATATGTAAATTTCACTGTACTGCACAATTAATTCATTGTACCTAACTTTTCTGGGGGAATATATATGAAGGCTTCCAAAGTTGGAAACCATTTGCCCACCTATTTATAAATGCCCCCTAAGGCCAGTATTTTATTAGCCAAGGTTAGACTAATTCAATCCCAGGTCACGACTGTCAGTCTGTCCCACAGCCATGACCCTGGCCTGTTTTTGTTTTGTTCGACCGCATATTGCCAGGCGGGATTAAATGTCCCGCCTGCTGATTGGCGAAAAGGGGGCGTGTCCGTGTTACCAGCTGTGGATTGTCAACATCCAGCCGTGATTGTGACATTTCAAGGTCGTTCTCGGCAAAAACGGGCCCGACAGCTTTTAAAGTCAGGTCCGTTCCGTTGATCTACCTCTTCAATACTGTCAAGTGGCAAGACAGCATTGAATAGGCGCCCACCGCGACTTCACCCGTCTGAAATAGCAGCGAGCATTGAATACCCCCTAAGGCTGGATGTAGCCACGGTTGCAAATGCTTAATTAATACACTGGGGTTATTATATTAGCCTCAACTACTGCCAACACTTATGGGGGTTTAGTTCACCTGGCCGAAATCTCCAATTAGTATTTCCTGACAAAAGATGGGGGGGGGGGGGGGGGGGGGGGGGATTGCACGAGACCTGAAAAGAAAGGGAAATTTGAAAAAATAAAGTTATTTGGGAGTGGTACACCATTGGACTAATTGTACACTGACATAAGAATCAAAACCTATCCACCTTTTGTCTGTCATCTAATAAGCCATTTCTGTCTAGTCATTCACATTATCTATCTGTCTATCTATCTATCTATAGCTATCTACTCCGCACCTCTATGAGGTGAAGTACCGCCAGTGACCACTAGAGGCCACTCAAATGACTCCTTTGTGTGCTAAAAGATGTCATAACAGAAAGTGAATTCAGTTTTTGTAGGGACACTAATCTGTTTCAATCTTGCTGGATTTGGAGAGAGGGAGCTGTGAAGAACGAGATTCAAGGTTGGAGAAGATAGGGACTGGGGGTGGGGTGCAGAGTTTGTGGACTAAAAACTGTCACAGCTCAAAGTAAAAACTGTCTCAGCTCAGAGTGGAAGTACTTTGCAGAAGCCGTCATTTTGACAGGGTTTTAACCAGTTGCACTATTACAGTGTTATTGAAGCTGCAAATGATTATCCTGTATCTGCCAAACTTACTATTATTGTGTTTTATTTCGCTACGTCCAGCAATGCAGAGGAAGATGGACAGAGCCTGAATTATTATATGACAGCGAAATGTAAGGACAGGTAATAAAGGTAACACTTACTCATCAAATCCAAAGCGTTGGCATACGTATGATGGGAAGTTATTGCTGTATCCTGTGGAGCATACCGGCAGCCAGAGGTTCTCCTGCTTACGCGACATCACTTCAAGCAGCGAGTTCTCCCATATAAAGCGCACTGTGAGGGACACAAGAGTTATAGCGAAATGCCCCCTATTATACGTAGAGGAATTAAGGGTCACACAGTGATACATAGCAGCACTGGGATCAGGGGCTCAACTGTTCCTACAGGTGTTCCCATCGCCAAAAACATACTAGTATGCTAATTTGATTCTGTTATACATCTTTTATGCCAAAAAGCCATGGTACACCTGGGATTTTAGACCCAGCACCAAGCCGGGTGCGACCCACCTTGGAGACTCGCCTCCTGACCCAGCACAATGGCAGGGGGGGGGGGGTGATGTCACTGGGGGCGGGTCCTGGGCCGGTGCTGAGAGGTGAGAGCATTTCCAATGCAGTGAACAGGTCCCGGGTCTCATTAACCATTTACACTGCCCCATCACCCCTTTTACACGGACACTGACCCAGGTCCACAAGGCATTAACCCTAACCCTCCCCCTTCCACAGTCTATACCTAAGCCTCCACACTCCACAGACTAACCCTAACCCTCCCCCTTCCACAGCCTAACCCTAAACCTTCCCCCTCCACAGCCTAACCCTAACTCTCCCCTTTTCACAGCCTATCCCAAACTCTGCACCCTCCACATCCTATCCCAAACTCTTCCCCCTCCACAGCCTAACCCTAACTCTCCCCTTTTCACAGCCTATCCCAAACTCTGCACCCTCCACATCCTATCCCAAACTCTTCCCCATCCACAGTCTAACCCTCCCCTTCCACAGCCTATCCCTAACCCTCCCCCTTCCACAACCTAACCTAACCCCCCCACCCCAGCCTAAGAAAAAGAAAAATAATTTCTAATTTTATTAATTAATAAAGTAATTGTTGGTACTTGTTTCCTAGCAAGGCGCCAGCGATTTTAATTGCATTGATCGCGGCCGAAAAAAATCGCGTCGATCGCATCGCATGCAACCAAATCGCATGCGATGCGATCGACGCGATTTTTACATTGGAATCAATGTAAAATGGTCCCTGAGACCCAATTTTACATTGATTCCAATGTAAAAAGCACCCAAAACCCCAATTTTAATTGGAAACCCCCCTCATGGGTGAAATGCCCCCCCATTGTTAACGCCACCCCACTATTGACGCCAACCCAAGCGTGGCGAGCGCAGCGAGCCAGCGAGGGGCGGCGGTACGCGTCCTCCGACCTTTTGATACCCCCACTATCCAAGTGTGGCGGTATAGTGGGGGTATGAAAAGGTTGGAGGACGCGTACCGCCGCCCCTCGCGGGCTCGCTGCGCTCGCCACGTTTCGGGTTGGCGTCAATAGTGGGGTGGCGTTAACAATGGGGGACCATTTACCATACTTAATACCCATGAGGGGGCATATACATCCAAAAATCGGGCACATTGTCCCTTTTTACATTGTTCCCTATGTAAAATCGCGTTGATCGCATCGCATGCCATTATAATGGCATGCGATCGACGCGAGCAACGCGATTTTCACTTTGAAAGCTAATTTAACATTGATCTCTATAGGAAAATCGCGTAGATCGCGTCTCTCGCATCGCATGCCATTATAATGGCATGCGATGGACGCGATCAACGCGATTTTCTCATTGCCGGCAATATAGGCTGGTAATTGACAGAAAATCGCGTCCATCGTGTCGATCGCATACCTTAACTTAAGGTATGCGATTAACCCCGTCAGGCGCCGTGCTAGGAAACAAGTACCTAATTTTTTTAAATCTAATTCTAAATAAATTTATATTTATATTATTATTTTTTTACATTTTCTATGAAAGGGAACCCAAGTCCAGTCTTTATTTCACTAAGCCTGCAAAAGATACCCCAAGTGTGTCAGCCATCGTTGGTGGGGAGGTGAGCCACACATCACTGCCCTGGCATACAAATATATTCTATGCCCACATATTGTTACACAGACCCCCAGTCTCTTATTTCTGTGCCCCAAGAACAATGATTACAAATATCACATTACCACATCCAGCCTCATCGCCTCCTTTAGAACACTCGGCCACTCCGTTGCACAAAGTCACGTTGGGGAAACAATATTCTCGTGGGATGGAGTCAGAAGGAGTCTTATGAAATGCATTTAATTTGTCTGAGAAACAGAAGAGGACATAGCTGTGTCTGAGCGGAGGTGCAGTAAGACAATAAACCACCTACAGTACATTACTGTCATCTTCAATACTACAATATCACAGTGCAGCTTAATCTATAAAGTGTGTGCGGCAACAATCACAGGACTAAGGGCAGTATTCAATGAGAAATATTCGCCGTGTTTTATGGCGAGTTTGTGCTTTTCTCGCGTTGGACGGAGACTTTTGCTCTCAAAAAGCGAGCAACCCTATTCAACGTGCACTTCTCGCCGTCTCTCTAAGTGATTTTCGCCGTGTCTCTCCGTGTAGCAATTCTCCATCTTTTCATGGAGAAGGGGAATGTGAACTATTAAAATAAAAAAATGTTGTTTTAATTTTGGTGTCAAAAAATCAGGAATTTATTCTGAGAAGGGGCATGCTATTTTTATTCATGTGCTTATAGCACATGAATATATATTTTAATTAAAAAAAAAATATATTTATATTTTTACACAGAGCAGCCAGCAGGGGGCCGGGAGCCGAGCCGCTCATTAGATATTCATATATTCACTGCACCCGATCATTACATATGCATTCAATCTCCCTGCCTGCCACCGTCCCACGGCTCCCTGCCGCGGTCGCTCGTCCGCTGCAGGGGTTAAGATTCGCCGCGAGGGGCAACTCGCCCCTCCGACATTGAATACGGAGAGAGCGAGTGGCAGCCAGCCCTCCGGAACACAGCGAGTGTGCAGCGAATCCTAAACAGGATTCGCTGCACACGGCGAAATTTCACATTGAATACTGCCCTAAGTGTCTACTTGGTGTTTTACATACATTAAGTGCCGGATTAAGGGAGGGGGACAAGACTGACACTGAGGGGGAGGGGGACACGGCTGACAATGAGGGGAAGGAGGACAGGGCTGACACTGAGGGAAAGGGGGACAGGGCTGACACAGAGGAGAAGGAGGACAGGGCTGACACAGAGGAGAAGGAGGACAGGGCTGACACCGAGGGGAAGGGGGACAGGGCTGACACTGAGAGGAAGGGGGACAGGGCTGACACTGAGGGGAAGGGGGGCAGGGCTGACACTGAGGAGAAGGAGGACAGGGCTGACACCGAGGGGAAGGAGGACAGGGCTGACACAGAGAAGGAGGACAGGGCTGACACTGAGGGGAAGGGAGGACAGGGCTGACACTGAGAGAAAGGGAGGACAGGACTGACACTGAGGAGAAGGGGGGCAGGGCTGACACTGAGGGGAAGGGGGACAGAGCTGACACCGAGGAGAAGGAGGACATGGCTGACACTGAGGGGACAGAGGACAGGACTGACACCTAGGAGAAGGGGGACAGGACTGACACTGAGGAGAAGGAGGACAGGGCTGACACTGAGAGGAAGGGAGGACAGGGCTGACACTGAGGGGAAGGAGGACAGGGCTGACCCTGAGAAGAAGAAGGACAGGGCTGACACTGAGGGGAAGGGGGACAGGGCTGACACTGAGGGGAAGGGGGACAGGGCTGACAATGGGGGGGGGGGGGAGGGGGACAGGGCTGACAATGGGGGGGGAAGGGGGACAGGGCTGACACAGGGAAGGGGTACAGGGATGACACTGGAGGGGGGGGGGGGTGTTGATGTGTGGCAGCGATATCACTTGTAGGGGGTGCCACAAACATCAATTTTTCCAGGGCTGCAAATAGCCTTGATCCGGCCCTGCATACAGCACATACTTTTTAAACCATATAATACTTTATTTCTATGCTATTCAAGCCAATACTCCTAACAATATAAATGACTCCTGCAGGATATGTGGGAAGTGTTCAATTAGAATTAGTGTGTTATCTGCTGTATTTCCCATAGAAACTCTACAAAGGGCTTACAATGAGTCACAAGAATATATAGAAACTAGCGCAGTATGTTCCTATATATATGTCATAGTGATGTCATTTGTGTCATGTGATGTACAGTATTGTGAAGATGTTCCCTGGTAGAATGAATAACGCTCTGATGGTAAAACATAGTTGGAGGTCAGGATCACTATATAGAGTACAAGCAGCTTTCTTGGCTACTAACTATGAGGTAAATGTATGAAGCTTGGACAACTTTATGTGCAAGATGATAATGCACCAGCCAATCAGCTCCAATATGTAAATTGACAGAAGCTGATTGGCTGGAGCATTATCACCTTGCACATACAGTGTTCTTTATGGGGATAGATAGCACTTCTCCAAGCTTCATACATTTACTTCTGAGACTTGTCCACTATCCTGTAGAGCAGGGGTGGCTAAACCTGTCCTCAAGATCTACCAACAGTTCCTGTGTCTCAGGCAACCTGTGGATCTATAGTAGGAATGAATGCAGCAGGTTTGACAATGTGACAGTTAGTAATGACTACAGCTGTGCACCAGCTAGGTGATCTGGAAAACATGGACAATTGGTAGATCTCGAGGACCAGTTTGGCCACCACTGATGTAAAGTAAAATGAGACTCTCATCCTAGGTCTCTGCAATCAGCTCTGTGTTATTTATTTCTTGTTATTTAAATAATATGTACCTTAACCCTGATGTACCCTTTCATGTCATAGTACCCTTGTGTCTCTATAGACGTGGGTTGTTTTTAAACCCATCGAACGGCTGACCACATAACCTTTAGGTTATTAGTGAATGCTATAATACAGTATATGCAGCGCTTTCTTGTAGTGGTTCTCAGAGACACCTTTATAATTGTCTAATGTTTCTTTATTATAACTAGTTCCAGAAGCTGGAAGACATCAGTGATATAATGACAGAGATGGCCAAAATACCTATCTGATCACTTATCCAGTTTGTGAAAGTTACAATAGATCTCAAATTAACATTCACCTATAGCATACCCTCCAACATGTGAAGGGAAGAAACTGGTGCAAAACCCCCCAACTCCACGGAAAGGGGGCGTGGCCATGAGTAAAGGGTATAGGCCAAAAAAACTGACAAAACGGTACCGGCCAAAAAGGTACAGTTGGAGGATATGCTATAGGGGAGTAGCAGAACCTTTCGTCATAAAAAAACCCCCACCGACATTATATAAAATGATACATAATATCCATACAGCTAGCCAGGGCATGCCCAGATATAGGACAGGCTAAAAGTCATTTGAGTTATTTGCAACGGCGGCTCCAGATGAGGGGCTGCTGCACAGTCCAAAATTCCAACATGGAAGCGATACCAACTGCCAGTGGGTCAGCTTGGAATGGCAGTTGGTGGCTATTGCTGTTCCTCTTATTCTAATTTTGAACTGTGCTGCACACCACCTCTAGAGCCTCCCCCAGTTATTTGTACTAATGGCCGGGAGATGGCCCAAGGGACTCACATGCAGTGATCAGACCCAGTCCGATGAGAATGATGACGGTGACTATGCATAAAAAGATGATTGTCCCCCGCCTGGAAAAGCAGGAAAATGGCAACTTGTTTGAAGCTGAAAATAGACAGACTTGCATTAATATCATTTGACGTAAGAGTAATCAGATTCAACAAATGACATGTACAATGTAAGATATATGTAGGACAGAGGGCGGGATGTACTAAGCAGAAAATGCAGTAAAACCCCTGTTTTACCGCATTTTCATATGTACTAAAACCCCGCCGTCACGTTATCGCAGGGTATTGCCGCCTGGGTGGTGATACCCTATAGAAGCCTATGGGCCTCTTTTCGTCGCCCGCCGCCTCTGCCAACCCTCCTCCCTCCGGCTTACCTTGCTACAGGTCCTCCTGGACCCAGATGGTAAACCCCTCCTCCCCTAGCAAGGCAGCCAGGGCAGCCGAGAGGAATGCCGGGCCCCGGTAACATTTTGGGGCGTGGCCTAAGTGTGGGCACCTCCCACAGTTAAACCACTCCCCCAAAATGTTTAGCGAAACCTCTAAAAACTGTAATTTCAGCAGCAGCACACACCTACAGCATGACCTTTCACACTGTCAGTGAGACACTCATGCTAAGCCTGCTGTCAGCACAGCACATGCTGTAGAAGTGTGCGCCGCTGTTGCTACCCAGGAGGGACGGAGGGGGAAGGGAGGGCCCCTCCAGCAAGCCTGGGCCCGGGTAATTAGTACCCGCTCCCCCCCTCTCTCAGCTGCCCTGAAGGCAGCCAGATGTCCTTCCGGCTGCAGGGGGGAGGAGAAGGTGCCGGAGAGAGCCACGCTGAGCTGTCCCGGCATGATGGGAGCAGGAGGCGGCAGGGAGGTGACGGAGACCCCCCACACACCACATTAAAGGTATCGCGGGGGCCTCTGTCACCGCACCGCGATGCCAGAAGCATATGTTAGTAAATATGCGCTGGCATCGCGGCGGCCGGGCGGCAATGTATATTAATACATCCTGGACAAAAAGTGAATATATTTTTGGGATTAAGTAGCCTGTTTTCAAATAATAAGTCAAATCCAAATAAAGTCTAGCTATTTATTTTCCTTGATTAAATAATAAATGTATACAATTGGGGAAATTTACTAAGCTAGTAGTTCTATTTCATATTTGATGTTGCTATGGGTAAACCAATCAGAATCTTCTTACTTAGGCCCTTATTCTGGTTAACTCGCAAAGGCAAATTCCTTCTCAAATGGACAAAACCATGTGCACTGCAGGTGGGGCAGATGTAACATGTGCAGGTAGAATTAGATTTGGGTGGGGTTTTACTTTAAAGTGAGATCTATATTGCAGTGTAAAAATAAAGCAGTTAGTGTTTTCCCTGCACATAAACAAAATAACTCACCCAAATCTAACTCTCTCTGCACAAGTTACATCTGTCCCCCCTGCAGTGCACATGGTTTTGTCCATTTGAGAAGGAATTTGCCTTTGCGAGTGAACCAGAATAAAGGCCTTAGTACCCTCTAGAAGAGAATAGACAGGATCTGGTTGTTTGCAGATAGCTATATCCCATGTTAAATAGAACTCCCAGCTTATTAAATTACTCCCAATGTACCTGGTATTACAGGAGTTCCTTAAGTCACGCTCACAGACCAGGATTTAAAAATAGACATTCTTGAGCACAGTTATTGTGATTTAACCATCTGATCTCAGGCACTTATTCACTAAAACCTGGACTGGTAAAATATCTTAAGGACTGAGGTTAGGAAATACTGGTTTAAGAAGTGATCTTGGATTTGAGGGTCAACAATTGTGTTAACCTGCAACTCTGACCCCCTCCTGGCGGCAAGGAACGGGGTGGCATGTGATACATCGCATGGGAAAGGAGCGCATGCGATGTATCGCATGTGATACTGCTGCCTGGGACAGTCCCAGGCGGCTCAAGGGGAATCAGATGTCCATACGATATATTGCAGTAGTGTATGGCAACCTTAAGTAATCAACAGATTTTTATTTTACACTAATAACTTCCGCACTTGTGTCTACGAATAACCTGTGATATAAACCTGTATATAAAACACATAGGGGCCATCAGCGGTATTTATCACAAAGCACAAGCAGGGACACGTACACAGAGAGGTGCCCATCCCTGCATGCGGTCTGCCATCTGTCGATGGCTCTGCACATGCCTGGTCAGTTGAGTGTGCTGCACAGCAGCCATATTAGAGATGCCTGCTGCGGCCACGTCTAAGTACATTCAGGGGATGCTTAATCATTGCGGCTATTAGCCATAAATATGGAATGATAAATGGGCCCCATAACAAAGCAATCTACAGTAGGTCAGAGTTTCCCAAACTCCACAATTACAGTCCAGGTTTTAAGGCTATCCATGCTTTAGTCCAGATCAGAGGCGTAACTCTGGGAGGCAATGGAGTCATCTGCAGCTGGGCTCCTGCTCCCAAGGGGGAACCTCTCCTCCCTGCAAGTTTGAATCAATTCATTGAAAGCCTTCTGTGGCTGACTCCCACTCCTAGCAGGACTCTAAATGTCACATTGTCTTTATTTTAAACAGAATTTCTGAAACATACAAACATACATGCATACATACAGTATAGTTATATAAGGTGGTGTGTGTGCAGGGCATAAAGTGGTCACGCAGAGGTGGGGGAACTCATTTATTTATGCCACCTACTGTAATTACACCCCATCCCCTCCCCCCATTAGGCAGAGACAATGCCAGTGGTAGGAGTTTTTGGCATCCCCCTGCAAATTACAATGCTTTCCTGTAAGAATTACTGTGCATGACCAATGTGGAGGTTAAAATGTTCGGTACTTGTTTCCTAGCACGGCGCCCCCGATTTTGATCGAAGTGCATCTTATCGCATCGCATGCAATATATCAGGGTGCTTACAATGTTAAATGCACCCCCATTGTCAACGTCACCCCCACTATCAACGCCAACCCGAAGCATGGCAAGCGCAGTGAGCCCGTGAGGGGCGGCGGTACGCATCCGCCGACCTTTTCATACCCCCACTATCCACGTCGGTGTGGAGTTGATTGAGTTGAGGGGATGCGGATTACTTTACATGTATACATGTATCCAACGTGGATAGTGGGGGTATGAAAAGGTCGGAGTACGCGTACCGCCGCCCCTCGCGGGCTCGCTGCGCTCACCAAGCTTCGGGTTGGCATTGATAGTGGGGGTGGCGTTGACAATGGGGGTGCATTTAACATTGTAAGCACACATCAGGGTGCTTGTACATTTAAAAATCGCATCACATCGCATGTTATTTGCTGGCATGCGATGCTATGCGATATTTCATTGTACAAGCACTCCTGTTAATTTAACGGGAATATCGCATCGCATACCATCGCATACGACTAAATACGGTATGCAATGGTATGCGATGGGCGCCGTGCTAGGAAACAAGTACCATATGTCCCTCCTCACCATTAGAGGTGGTGGAACTCAGTTCCACCCCATTCCCCCTAACTTTAACCCGTGTGTGTATGTGTGTGTGTGTGTGTGTGTGTGTGTGGAGGGGGATGGAAGATAGTTGAATAAAATTGCCAGAGGTATTCATTAAATCTCCTATGCTCAAGCATGGATATCCTTAACCTGGACTGTAAATGCTGAGTTTGGAAACCTCTGCTCCAGGTTACATTGTCTCTCAGACACCTTCATTACCACTTTTTTTGTTTTTGCCACCACTTATGTTTTCAACTCTGTACCCATAAGTATAATATGCCCATGTTCTTCAAACCCAACATGGACCTAGATTCATAATTTGCGCATTTGTGGACTAATACTCACGTAGCCTTTCAATAACATAGGGTGGGGGTGGCGGACCCGGCTGAATAGTATATGGCTGGTAAGATACGCCATGGCTTCCTGGTGGAGGGTAAGACGCATATGCTGGATATGGAGCATTGGAGTAGGGCTGTTGAAAACAGAAAGAAATTAATGAGAACAATATTTTTCCAAGACCAATAAGGAGATTTACAGTATCAAAAGCTTAAAAAAAGAAGTTTTGCAACCAATCAAATTCTAGCTATCAATCACCTAATATGTTCCATAGAATAGGAAGTAGAATTTGAATGGATGCTATATGCTGTATATATATATATATATATATATATATATATATATATATATATATATATATATATATATATATATATATATCCAGTGTGTGGGCGGCACTCCAAGTAAAACACGGATACAACGATTGAATTCTAATACCGTTAGCAGGTGGCTAACGGAGGTAGATCAACAGCAGATGGCAATTCTTCAGGTAATCAACCCCTTTCACATGTGTGGTCGAATCCGGTGAGCCCCCATACTAACTGCCATTGATTGCTGTATGCATCCGGGGCCCGAGCAGAGGGAGACTGTTGCTGTAAGGATTGTGGATCTACTGGTACAATAATGCCTGACACAACCAATTGTGTATAAATGCATTGGATTGCACAATTCAATTTAGTACTTACTGGACTGAGGTTATCATTACAAGTACTGTATATAATTTACTCTATTTGGATACAAATTAAAAATCAAATGGACACAATTGTTTCAACTTACTAGAGAACACGCCGCTTGTATTATCTGGACATTTTAACAAAGATTGGTATAGGAGGACTATGCTCAAATATATTATACATGTCTAAAGCCCCGTACACACGGCGGAGATATATTGCTCAGCCATATATATCAGCCATATATTGGTGAAGCCCGGCAGTGGTAATCAGCTGGTCGCAGGAGCATGTTCCTGCGACCAGCGATCACTACAGGGTAAAAACGGGAGCGAGCACCCGGCAATATATCGCCGGTGCACACTCCCATCGCGGGCAATATGCGACCATATTTCCTGCGATATTACACAAAATCGCCCCCGTGTGTACCTTAAGAGATATACTGTATGTGTTATGTTTTATTAAATTGATAAGGGGCTATAATAAGCGATGTCCCTACACACAGGGGCTGTATGATGAATAACATCGATGGATGAGTTATTATGACAGGTATTACAAAACTAGTAACCATATAGGGGTCTGTGACATCACATTTATATAGAACCTGTTTTACTAGAATATTTTTGTAATTAACCCAGCAGAAATAATGATCAGAACAGCAATCATTTTCCTGCATTGTGGTTCAAAAATGCTGAACCACAAATTAATGAATTACAATAAAAAAATGAAAAAATAACAACAGAACTACAAAACAGGATACAAATAGAGTGGAAAATGTAAACGACAACTGTTACATAGGAAATATTTGGAAGTTGCAAATCTCATTGTTTATGTGGGTACTGAATAGAGCACCAGTTCCCAAACTTTTTCAAATCACAACGCCCTAGAACGGGGTGTCCTCCTAACCGGTCCTCGAGATCTACAACGGTCCACGTTTTCTAAATCACCTAGCTGGTGCACAACTGTAGTCATTACTAACTGTCACATTTCAAACATGCTGCATTCATTCCTACTATAGAGCCACAGGTTGCCTGATATACATCAACT
The DNA here is from genome assembly GCF_055691185.1 of Crinia signifera. NCBI lineage: Eukaryota > Metazoa > Chordata > Amphibia > Anura > Myobatrachidae > Crinia > Crinia signifera. The sequence goes on along the minus strand of NC_139226.1, from coordinate 108,326,065 downwards.
GTTGGTAGATCTTGAGGACAAGTTTGGCCTAGAGTATCAGTATTCTTTTCTGGCACCCCAAGCCCAAAAGTTTCTTATTGACAAATTCAGAAAAAATAATAAAGTACATTGTGTATTTATGTCATCCTTATGGAAGCCACAAATAATGATCTTGTCTAATAAATGGTCCCACTCCCCCCTCCCCTGTTGCAGGGAGCCGGGCAGTAGGGAGAGAGATGATAGCCTCTGTCCCCAGCTCAGAACACGCTGCTTAGACTTAGTGCCATGTGCTAAGCTGGGAGAGAGAAAGCTGCAGCCTGCCATCTCTCTCCCTCTTTGTGCGCGAGGAGGTACTCACCCAGGGTCATCTTTCAGTTGCCCAAGGGGCCCAGGCCCATTCCACCCCACCCACCACAGATATCTATTTCCGATCCACAGCACAGTGCACAGACAATGCGCTAAGCCTCCACTGATAGCCGTCAAGGGTCCGGCGCCGCCGCCGCAGTGCATTTCCGCTGTGCTAACCTGGTTGTGCAGCAGCCTGCAGGAGGCGGGAATTGATATCCTTGTATGATCGCGGTGGGGTTGCTGACCTGGCAGTGCCTGTGAGTGTGCTGTGTTTCTTGGCGGCAGTGGTGTCCTCCTACCCCATGTTGGTACTTGTGTAGTTTCACGGCGCCACTTTCCTGCAGATCGCATCATATGCAAATCGCATGCAAATCGCATCATATGCAAATTGCATGCAAATCGCATGCAAATCGTATTAAAATATCGCATGCGATTTGCATAAGATGCGATCCGTGATGCTATTTAGCACATCCCCACTATCCACGTCAGCCCGAAGCTGTTCATACCCCCACTATACACCTTGGCGCTGAGTTGATTTTATAAAGTGTGGCGAGTGTCACCGAAGCGTGGCGAGCGGCCGCAGAAAACGAGCCTGAAGAGTGGCGAGCGCAGCGAGGGGACATGGATTACTTGATGTGTATTCCGTGTCCCCTCGCGGGGCTCGCTGTGCTCGCCACGCTTCAGCCTCGTTTTATGTGATTTGCATACGATTTACATTCGATCTGCAGGGAAGTGGCACCTTGAAACTACACAAGTACCATGTTATGCATGGTAATAACAATAAAGTGTATCGTATTGTAAGATGGCCCTGTACCCATCCACCACCCCACACAAATTACAGGTCTCCCCACTGGATTGTAGCCCCTCCCCCTCCCGGAGGCAATGACCCATCCAGTGGCCATGTCCCCTTTATTTTACCATGGCCCAACCACCCTGTTGGAGCCCCTGACCACAGCCAGTTTGGGAAAAACTGGAATAGAGTAATTCCAACTGAGGTTGAATTTCCATTGGCTGCAATATATCTTGTGGACACAGGGGGTCAGCATTACGCCATATTACAATGGGCTGCCTTGTCTACTGTTGTATCTTGACACAACCCAGCTATTAGGAAGCTATAACAAGCCAAATAGTGGCACAAGCAGTTGAGTTAAAACCAGGATCGTTGAATGTCAATGTACCTAGCCAAATAACAATGTGTACTTCCAAAATGGTACATTTATTTATAGCATAGACAGTAAAGGTTCTAATTTAACTTTCACACTATTTAATTGCTATTATCTATTAAAATATTCCAAGTATGATATGATGATTGGTCTGGCAGTACTTTAATGGGGATAATTATCATACGTGTGTCTTTACAATAGTGTGTACAATATAATATACTAGTTACGTAACATATGTACATTTTATACTTGCAGAAAACAATCTGCATGCAAATGACGTAGTCATCTAATTGCTGATGATCAGCCGATACTGATGAAACCTATGTGATGATTTGGGGAATTAGTTGTGGTATGATTCATTAACAAGTTGATTCTCACCAGATTTTCAAATTAAGGGAAAGATTTCACAAACATTCTAAAAATTAAAAGTGGAGATGTTGCCTGTAGCAACCAATAGGACTCTAGGGAGAAATGCAGTTGGCTGTACATTTTTAGCGAGTTTAAATTTGCTGGATTTGGCAATGAGATTCAGTCTACTTTCCATTAAAAGACACCATATGTACCGCGATACGGATAAGTATGAAAATCACCATAGAGTTTAAGCGATTTGTAGCCAACCAGCGAACCAGCTTAGTACATAGATCTCCTTTGTCACTAATGAATACTTAATTAAGAGCCCACACAGAGAATACATTTACATTATTGGGGCGATAATGTTTAGAAATAATAAAAAGAAAGCAATATTTTTGTGTTAATTGGGGCCAAATCAATGAATTCATTGTAGAAGAACCAATTTTTTTACAAACATGTGACACTACAAGTGCCAGCATGGATGTACTTCCTTCATTAATATGGCCTCTAGAAATATAATTAGCATCAGAATTGAAAACGTTAAAATTGTTTCTCCAACAATAAATGAATTGATGAATTATGGCCTGTCAATAATTAAGGTTCACCGAAAATAAATAATAAGTGGTGGCAAAGTAAAAAATATTTTTGACGTAGCTTTCACTATGTTCTGCCTGGACACACAGCATAGAATGCATGCAATCCCAAGAGCCAGAGGTCCCCTGTCTGGCCTATTACATCTGACGATTTCTATGCTTGATAATACAAATGATCGCTATGGCGACTAGTATCCATTGGAGAGTGATTGTGATGGATTTCTGTTGACTGCATCATTCTGTTATATACGGAGACTTGAAACATGGCGCAAAATCTCTGGAAAATCAGAAGCCATTATCCCCCCCCCCCCCCCCCCCCCACTGGGTATCATTTTATGGAATAGCAGTAGTTACAGCAGAATCTGATTGGTTGATATGGAAATACTTAGGGATAATCCGAGGTTCCCAGTAGGAAAAGATAGACATTTTCTTAAATAGTGGACTAAAACGGATTTTTTATTAATTAACGATTATATTACACATTCACATCATTTCCCAACATTTGCGGAGCTGCAAGTAAAATATGATATACCAACTCAATGTTTTTATCAATTCTTGCAGCTTCGCAGCTTTCAATATATCAATTACATAAAGAAGGGAGTAAAACCAAACTAGAATCTCTGTGTCAAAAACGTTCAAATTCTAAAGGCTTAATATCGAGCATATATCAACTTCTTCTTAAATACGGGTGTCCGACGCGTACTGCACATGAATTGGCCTGAGAAACAGATTTTGGTTTCCAATTAGAATCAGAAATATGGGTGCAAATTAAACAGAACTTAATCTCAATATCGACGTCTATCTGATACAGAAAAAATACTTTTAAGATATTTAGGTGATGGTATATGACTCCCTTGAGGCTAGCTCGTATTTATTCAGAGAGAACCAGAAACTTATATGGTTTTTGACCAGTGCAGTAAAGTTTAAGATCGCCCTCCATTGGAAGCCACAAACCATTCCATCTAGGAATGCAATACTTTCAACCATCTGGGATGTGTACCATATGCAGTACATTTCCAGCATAGTTGAGGACAAACCATCTCCTTTCAAAGAGATTTGGGCCCCATGGTTAACATACCACAATTACCACCTCCGTTTACACTCAGGCTTTAAGTCTCAGTATTAGGGGGACAGGAAAGGTAAAGATTAAGTACAGTAGTTAAGTACTATACTGTAGGAGTATGGTTCATACAGTCCTCGACTACATGGTTTTTGTGTCATTTGTAACATTTAGGTAGGTTGTGTTTATCTAATTAGAGTGTGGTAGCTTAAGAAACAACAGTTGCATCCCTATGCCCTCGCTTCTACCCTTTTTTTACTGTTCTGTTTTGCTTCCCCCCCCCCCTTTAATGTATATGTCTTTGGTTGTATTACTTGAAAAATTTGGTATTTATGTACTAACTGGGCTGCCGATTTTGAAATCGGGTCCATCGCATCCGACCATATCGCATGCGATGCGATGCGATGGACCCGATTTTTCCATAGGATTCAATGTTAAAATGGACTGAGTCCATTTTAACATGGAATTCAATGGGAAAAGGGGTCCTTTTCATACCCCTACTATCCAAGTGGGCATGGAGTTGGATATAAACCTGTGGCGAGCGCGAAGCGTGGCGAGCGTAGCGAGCCCCGCGAGGGGACACAGAATACCGTCCCCTCGCGGGGCTCGCTTCGCTCGCCGCGCTTCGGGCTCGGTGGCTCGCTACGTTTGCCACAGGTTTATATCCAACTCCATGCCCACTTGGATAGTAGGGGTATGAAAAGGACCCCTTTTTCCCATTGAATTCCATGTTAAAATGGACTCAGTTCATTTTAACATTGATTCCTATGGAAAAATCGGGTCATCGCATCGCATGCGATATGGTCGGATGCGATGCGATGCGATGCGATATCGCATCGCATCGCATCTGAATGTATGCCTTAAGTTAAGGCATACAATCAAAAAATCGGCAGCCCAGATAATACATAAGTACCAAACATTTTTTAATAAACAATTTATAAAAAAAAAAAAGAGAACTCCCATTTTAGTACATTTACACCCTCCTTTTTAGAAGGTTTGGTACTTATGTATTATCTGGGCTCCCATGTTAAATGCACCCCATTTTTTCATACCCCTACTATCCAACTACGCATGGAGTTGATTTTATATAGTGTGGCGAGCGCAGTGAGCCACCGTGCCCGAAGCGTGGCGAGCGCAGCGAGCCCCGCGAGGGGACGCGGTCTCATAAGAAAAACGGGAGCCCAGATATTACATAAGTACTGAAGGTTTTCCTTTAGAGGGAGAGCTTTACCCTTTGAGTGCCAAGTGAATTTGTGAAAATAGGTGTGAAATTACCAAGGAAACATTTGTGTTCCTCATAATGACCTGTAATGTTACCTTATATAGGGAATATTATCTTTTTTTTTAACATAACATTTTTTATTTGAATTTATATAACAATTGTGAGCATTTTTAGAGGCTATTTTGCACATCTCTCACAGAGATGTTGGCACTTAAAGGGTTAAAGGGCCTATTTATCAAACAATATTTTTGTCTATGTCCCCGAAAACCCCATTTGCAGGGGCTAGCTAATATTTAGTATTGCTGCCCACAGCCGCATTCACAATTGGTTTCTATAGGGCAAAAAATGTTTACCAATATTTACCAATATCCAGAATGCGATTCATTCCCAATATCGGCCACCGCAACTACTGCATTCTTCTGATTGCTGTAGCCTGTTGTAGCCTATGGACCACACTTCACGGGATACATTTCTGGCAGGGTTTCCTAGAAATGCTATGCCAGACACGACCCCTGTGCATGATGGTCAGGCCAACCACACATGCACAGAAGTCCTGAACACATACACAGGGATACAAAATAGTGCCCAGATCGCATTGCAAATGTTGTCATTGAGAGAGAGCAAGTGAGAAATACATGAGAAGAAAGATACAGACAGAGAGACACGAAGCGAGTACAGGGCAGTGGGCAGCGCTGACCTGTTTTCTAGGCTGCAATTATATGTAACCTAGGGAACAGGACTGAATCAGGCCGAATGTTCTCCTAGCTAAATATAAATTATTGCACACAAATGAGAATATTAATTTTAATTTGCAAAATAAAATATTTAAATGAGATTCAAACAACAGAAAATTGTCCGTTATAATAAGGACAGTACTCAGGTCACCTCACTCATGATTCACAAACAAACATGGGCATAAATATATTAGCATACAATTTGCAGGCACCGGTGTGATTTTGGCAATATAGCTGCTTTATTTACAGAGACAATTAGTTTTAAGGCACAATGTGATTATTCTCAGTAAATGAAACGCATCAGGAGCTACCAGCAGTAGGTATTGCATGATAGGAATTCTCCTACAATCCAGCCTGATGGGAGTCTTTACCATGCAACCTGGACAGCGGAGTCCACTAAACCAGTCCGTGAGTCTATTGCAGAGTCTATTGCATGCTGAAAGCAGAAACCAGAGTTCCAAGAACATATATCCTTCATCTATGAAGAATGTGAGTGAATGTAACAATACCTCCCAGCATGACCCTCTCCAGGAGGGACACAATGCTCTGTCCCTGGACTTCCCTCTTAATGTATGATTGCCATCACCTGTGTTAAAGCCCTTTTCAATTACCTGTTTATCACAGGTTATGGTAATCATACATTAAGAGGGAAGTCCAGAAGCAGAGCATTGTGTCCCTCCTGGAGAAGGTCGTGTTGGGAGGTATGGTGTAAAGGTGCGTACCCACGGTACGATTTATGTTCCGTATGATATTGTATACGATTTCCCAGGAAAGTCCCAGTGGTCAAAAGCATAAGATTTGTGCTTAAAATAACGTACAATGTGCATAAGATATCATATACGATATGACGTCACAGCTGTACTACACTATACTATCTTATGCTTTCTAGCCAGATTGAGTTGCATGCTCACACGAGCAGCTCCCTCCTAGACGACCGGCGGGAGCGCACATCGTACGTCGGATAGTGCGTACACACGGTAAGATATAGTGCACTATCTAGCATGCTATTCAAAACTAGCTAGATAGTGTGCTAGATTTTGCACTATATCTTACCGTGGGTACGCACCTTAACAGTTGCCATCCGTTAATCATTATCAACACACAAAACCCAATTTATAATACTAACTCTACATAATTCTCCATTAAGCAACAAACTGTAGGAGACACAGAGGATATTGTTGCTTGTGGCTGTTCCCTAAGGGAGTGGAGTAGGTGTTTGGATTAAAAGGTGTTTTTAGCAATTGGATTACAAACGTTTTGTTTGGGATCTATCTCCTACAGACTTGATGTTAGTAAAGGAATGACTTTAATTTCCAAATACTTTACTAACACTTAATTGTTTATGTAGAAAATAACTATGTGTGTTAATTACAGTGCTTAAATTTGCAGTATAACCAACACAGAGCTTAGGGCAGGCTGGGTAATATAGGGAGCAACTCACAATGAAAACAACAAGAAAGGACAAGCCTCCTAATCACTGCAGCTGGACAGCCAGACACACATGCAGAGTGCTTATGGCCTGATTATGACAGGTGAGACTGAACATACAGATGTCAGGCTGCAGTAACACAGACATGGCCGGTGCAAGGCACCAGAGCGCCCCAGGCAAGTCGGGGTGGGGGCGCCCCGGTGTGTGCCGCCCGGGTACCTGTCCTGCGGCGCTGTAAAGCTGGCGGCGGCAGCGGGGGGTCCCTGCATTCAATGAGAAATAATGAGCGCTATCCGCCGGGCTATGCAGAAGCGCTTCTGTTTTGCAAACACTGGCCGCATGGCGCACGCTGATTGGCTGAATCTCAGCTAATCAGCGTGCGGTCAGTGTTTCCAAAACAGAAGCGCTTCCGCATAGCCCGGCGGATAGCGCTCGTTATTTCTTATTGACTGCAGGGACCCCCCGCTGCCGCCAGCTTTTACGCACATATACGCCGCAGGACAGGTACCCGGGCGGCAAGGGGGGGGCGAAATACCGCCCTCCAGTGGCCGGCGCCCTAGGCAAATGCCTAGATTTGCCTAGTGGTGGCGCCGGCCCTGAACACAGACCCAGTTTGTGTAGGAGCCAGTCGCACAGGATTTGTATCTTAAAGATCAGTAATTTGAATATATGGCCCCCTGTTTATTACATTTTCAGGATTATAACAGGAAACCAACTCTGCAGCCCTAATTATTTGTGAATATCAATCTATTTACCATAAGGAGACGTGTGCAAACCCCCCCCTATGACAGGGAGTGCACATGAAGGGTTAACTTACCGGTCCTATACATAATGCACTATTAACTCCATATGTAAACCTAGAATGTAACAATATAATTTATGAATAGCAATACTTGTGCACAAATGAGAATACGTATATAAATAAAATTGCTACTCATATCTTGCAACATAAGATATTATTGTTACATAGAAGTGTCACATATAAGTGTGTTGAAGAATATACTGTATTGAACTGAGGAGAAGCCATACTAAAGTACATATTAACAGGGGAACCTATAACTCTCCTCACATTCAGAAACACCTATCTAACATCACACACGGGACCATGGCAACTACAGTGCATGTTCTGAAACTACAAAAACTACAAAAACTAAAAAATAATTAAGAGGGTATCCAAACACACGGCAAACCCGCAGGTGCTAGTTTAACACACACAACTACTCACTTTGTTTGTCTAATCCTTGTTTTTCTTGTAAGATTTCGCTGATTTTTAAATAAAATCTAATAAAATTTATTTTATTATTTATTATTATTTAAAAAAAAGTTTTTCTCTCTCTTGGTGCACCACGTCTATACATACTCTTGTCTATCCTCCCTACTATAGTAACACAGACCCACCAGAGGGGACTCATAACAGTGAGAAGCTTGAATTGGTTTCTGAAACGGAAGGGAAGCCAGTGAAGAGCTTGTAGAAGAGGGGAGGTGGACGTAGTGCGTTTGATGAGGAAGATGAGCCAGGTTGCAGCATTGAGGATAGATTGGAGTGGGGAGAGAGACATTTGTTAGGGAGGCCACATAGGAGGATATTACAGTAGTCCAGTGTGGAGATGACCAGAGAGTGGATGTGGGTCTTAGTAAAATCCTGGTGAGAAAGGGTCTGACCCTGGCAATATTTTTGAGATAAAAATGTCTGTGAGAGTTGCTGAATGTGTGCTTTTAAAGACAGGGCAGAGTCAAGGATCACTCCAACAAGACAGGGCACTTGGGGGCTAGAGGAAATAGTAGTGCCATCAATAGATGTGATTGTGGGAGGAGAGAATGTGCGGGAGGATGGAAGATGACCAGCTCAGTCTTAGACAAGTAAAGAAAAGCACTGGGACATCCAAAAAGGGATAGCAGTGAGACAGTTGGAGACACGAGTGAGGAGAACAGGAAAAAGGTCAAGGGATGAATCTCATCAGCATAGAGATGCATGTTGGCCATCTGCTGTCAACCTAAACATGGTCTGTGAGCTACACCACACCTAATGATCATCTGCTGTTCAGCTGATTTTCTTTCATTTACCTTTTAATTAATTTTAATACATGTATCTTTGTTTATTATTGTAATTGAGAGGATTTATACCATTAGGTGTATATCAGTATAGGACATTATTATTTAATTAATATTAGCCTAAATCAGTTCTGTTCCAGTTTCTACAAGTGTGGAAATTAATGCAGCTCCAGTTTCCTTTTTTTGTGTCAGTAACATTGGCAAACCCAGCTGTAGAATGTGTCATTTAATTACATTGTGCAGTCTTATTAGAATTACCAAATTAGCATAACAAGCATTTTTTATGCATTACAGGACACTGTGCCATAGTAAGCTTTCAAAATATAAATTAAAACCTGTTTATTTGACATACTCCGTCCACATTCCAACAGCTGCACACTTACACACTGAGTAGTCATTTTGGATTTACCCCAGAAACTTTTATTGCAGCAGAGAGGAAAGTTTATAGACATAAGGTGAGTATTCACCTATGTCATGATGTCAGCTATGCAGTTGCTAATGACGACTGTAGGCAGTGACATGCTGTATCTTTGTTTTAGATCCTGAAATGTGATTTGATGATGGGAACATTCCATAAATACACGAAGGAGGACAGACTGGTCCAGTTCTTTCACCTCAGATTAACCAGGGCACCGATGATCATAAAGAAATATCTAGAACACATGGTGACGTAGATCTCAGCCGATAAAATCTACCTGTTCTTCTTGCTTTTGTGCCAAATGAGATACAGTAACCCACTTATAGCCGAATACTGCATTAGACAACCTTCCTAGGCTCTTCCCTGGGTCCAAGTTAATACTCAATGGCTCGGATTACCATAACATCTTTTTATGTTTCAACAAATGTAAAGAGCTAAGGAGCCCAAACCAGTTTGTTACACAGGACCTTTATGGTGTATAGTTACTAAAAATCATGTTTGTCTGAGATTGCATTCTTGGGGGCGTTTAGAATATTTTTTAAAAATCATGATCTGAACCGCAAAACATAGATGAAATCACAAAAAGAAGTCAATGAGCCATTAAGCCAACCCCCCCCCCCCCCAAAAAAAAATAATAATAAAATAAACTGGAATGTCAATAAGAATTGTGGTTATAAACATGGAGCAAACAAGGGACAAAATACACTTACAATAGATTTCCCTTTGTGCATCATGTTTGCAGGGGTGGCAATGCCACAGCCAGGGGGGCACACCTCACAGGATCACCATGGCCAAAGTAATAACCTCACAACGAGTCAGCCCAGGTTGAGGATTCCTGGGGAAGAGGAGACCATCCCACATAAGGGGCCCTGGCTGTCTCTCCAGTTTACCCAGGTCTGGGCTGAAGCCCAGGACTATCTCCCACACCTCTGGGCCATGGTTATGGAGTTAAGGGCCATACTCACCTAATATTGAAAAAGCATGTCAGGGATACTATAAAGGTGACACCTACCTGTATATTCTAAGTGCGGATGTGCACTGCTACATCGGAGAGGTGCGTCATAAAATGACACATCCAAATGTAACTGAACCTGAAGCATTTGTAAGATCTATCATACTTGTTGAAAAAAAGACAGTGCTACGTGTCAGGGCTTGTTCATGTACTGTGTTTTACAAGTGGTTCCGTATAAGTGGCCACAAGAAACCTTAAATGCATGTAGCCATGGGGATCATTTTTTCTGTGAAGGGCCATGTTATTTTTATTCATGTGCCTATAGCACATGAATATATATTTAATAAAAAAAAAAATATTTTTTTACATATTTTTTTTTTTTTTACACAGTGCAGCCAGCAGGGGGCCGGAGCGCTCGAGCCGCTCATTAGATATTCATATATTCACTGCACCCGATGCACGTTCGGGTACAGTGAATACTGGGTCCCCCGCTGGCTATAGGGGGGGCAGCCTGTGCTGCCTGGGTCCAGGGGAGCCCTGCTCCCCACCCCATATCCCCTGCAGCAGCCAAGAGAGACTTTAATCTCTCTTGGCTGCTACGTCCCCCGGCTCCCTGACAGCTCCCTGCCGCGGACGCTCGTCCGCTGCAGGGGTTAAGACTCGCCGCGAGTGGCGGCGAGTCTTTAACACGTTGAATAGGGGGAGCAGGAGGCTCCGGAACACGGAGAGTGCATGGCGAGAGAAAAAATCTCTCGCCATGCACGGAGAATAATTGACATTGAATACTGCCCATAGTAGGGTGACCTAAAAACAAACATATAAAAGTTGATTTAAAAGTAGAACAAGAGCCAATGTTGCGGTCTTTAGCATTGCGCATGCTCTGTAGCTGAGCACCTGCAGCTTTGAGCCACTATAGGCTTTTAAATCTCAGCCGCTCCTTACCTGGGGGCGGAGTGAGTGTATCTGTGGGCGTGACTCAGAGTACACAATGCCCTCACAGCTGCAATTCTGCACACGGTGACTTTGTAATGTCGCAGTCGCCCATTATAGAATTTTGACTTCTGCAGGTTGTTCATGAAGACGCAACCATCGGATGTTATACTGCAATGGGGATCGCAGTAGAAAGCTGTGACACGCAACTAAAATGGTCGCAACACACCCGTGTTTAAGTTGCAACTCCCTGTTTACCACGCACAAACACTCCCTGACTGTTTTTGGCTGTGTGAATAAATGATACCAAGACCATCGCAGCGTATGCGCAGTGCGACTTCTTGTAGGCACATGCACAGTAGCCAAACAATCGACACTGTGTACCGTCGTACATGGACTGTATCAATCCATGTACGACGGTATCCTATAAGTGTTCTGAGGACCTGCTATGGGCCTGTATGTGGCAATGTGGGTGTGGTTACAGACTGAGTTTGAAAATGACTGTTAGGAGCTGATTGGCTGGTCCTTTACCACTCTCCAATTCATCACTTGTTAAGGCTTAATACACCTGGTTCTGTATGAGCTCAGGAATCAGTTAGAGGAAATTGCAAAACAGGAACTTCAACCGATCAAGCCCAGACAGCTGCATCCTGTCTATGTATATAAGTATAAATACTGTTTATATAGAATTATTATTATACGTAATGCAGGGAGAAGACTGGGTCGAAACTGATTGTGCTGATACAGGGAACTGAGCAAATTACAGATACGTCACTGTCGCGTGTTGCAGTAGTGGTTACCAAAATTCTGGGCAAAGTTTGGAAATATAATTTATACATAGGACTTAATAACGTTTTTAGAATAATTGTGGAATTGATAGGAATTAATAGAAGAGATTTCATGGTTAAGCTATGCCAGCGGTTCTCAAACTGTGGGTCCTGACCCCAAAGTGGGTCCCGACTCAGCATGGAGTCGCAACCATCAGGCTGATGACTTTTCTAATCTGTCAGTGATTCAAGGAGTCTGAAAATTGTCTGTTATGTTAGACTCCTCACATTAATTTGTGCCTCCACAATGCTGCCATGTATGTGATGTCTGCCGACTACACATGTGATGTGATGACCTTCTGCAGTAACTTGCTGGGGTCCTGTCATTATTTATACTGCCTGATGGGGTCCCAGAGCGAAATAGTTTGAGGACCCCATAGCTACTGTATGCAACTGGGGTTAGGGTCTCAATGGATTGTTTGATTGTAACATTGAAGACTAGCTAAGCCCACTCAAAGCAAAAGCTTTGAAAGCTAGTCTGCTACCTTGTGATTGCCTCTGTGTTTCTGTATGTGCGATTGCCTGTGTTTCTGTATGTGTGAAAGAGGTGTAGTTTCACTCGCTGCCAGCAGATGGCAGTGTTTTGTTACACATGGACAATATATATATATATATGTAGATATATACACTTAACATCGGCACTCACCTTTCCTAGTTTTGGGGTGCCCTATGGCTTGTGACCACATTGTTTAAACAGACATAGGATGGGCTCTGCACACACTAAATTAACTGATAATAAATATATATATATATGAAGATTTCTTCTACTATGCTATACTATACTATCCTAACCGATCTGTCTTATTGCAGGTGGGACTGGGAGAGTACTGATATTATGGACCACTAGAGTATTTGCCAATAGAAACCAATCAGCTCTGAGGTAGGTCCATGACTCCACTCTCTATACTGCTTCTGCTTGATACATCTCTCTTGACTGTGGTGAGCGGGGAGATCGCCATGGTGCTGTGTGGGCAGCTGGCACTGGTGTCGGTGGCATTTCACAAGTGTATTGTGAGAGGGACATAAACTGGTTAATCAACAGCTGATATATCATGGCTTGGCGGGTGGACCAATGTTTTACTGCTTCATAATTCTTTACTGAGAGAGGGACCCTTTCAATCCCTCTCAGTCAACCCATATAGCCTTGCATATGCAGTGTGTGCCAAGGACTAGAACCTTATGCTATCACACTGCTTCAGCTCTTGACCAGGACAGGTTCTAATCGGAGCCTGTCTCCTGACAAGAGAAATATAGCAGATTTGTTTGAAAATAATGATTTTTCTACTGCAGATTTAATAAAAATATATTTATCTGCAGATTGTGATAAATATATTAATAGAGGATACAATGGCGGAACTTGTAGGTACAAATATAGTATATGGCACCCTCCTCTACCCCAACCCAATTTTACAATATGCAACAGAGCAGTGGGTGATAGGGAGAGGCAGAGGGTGACAGGTAGAGGCAGGGGGAGGCAGAGTGTGACAGGGAAATACAGGACAGGAAGAGGCTGACATTGGCAGCAGTGAGCACCTGGGGCGCTGCACCAGTGGTAGTTCCCCCTCTTAGAGGATACAGTGTTATAATCATTAATATAACAGTACTTGCAGGCTGTAATAATGGGAATAAAGTTACACATGAGTGTGACCATAAGTAAAACTACAACATTCAGCTATAAATAGTTTTTCCTATTAAGCGTATCTTAAAGAGATGACCTTTGTGCAAGCTGCCAAACACCCGTTTAACACTGAGGGGAAAATTTACTAAGATTGGAGTTCTCTTTCACCTATGGACAACCAATCAGAATCTACTATTCATTTATTTAGCACCTTCTAGAAGATAATAGATAGTGTCTGATTGGTTGCCCATATTCACATCCCGTCTGAAATATAACTCCCATCTTAGTAAACTTCCCTGCTGAGAGTCTGACACATGTTTTAGATAATGTGGAGTTTTCAGCTGTGGATGTGGTGATATGATCCTTGTGCTGGAGGTCCTGTGACAATAACATATCTATAATTCAGCAGCAGTAATACTGAGAGACGGTCAAGAGCCTACAAAGAATAACAGCTGGCAGCACATTCACCACATACAACTCAGTTCTATGTAATATGTAATGGGCTGGGCAGCGGTGTAGCTAGGTGCCATGGTGCCCGGAGGAAGGGCATATTTCGCGCCCACCCCCCAACCCGGTGATGAACTGGGGGCGTGGCTAACGGAATCTTCTGCTTTATACAAGAACCTGTAACGGAATCTGCTGCGCTATATAAGACACTGTAACGGAATCTGCTGCGCTATATAAGACACTGTAACGGAATCGATACTGTAACAGAATCTGCTGCGCTATATAAGGACCTGTAACGGAATCTGCTGCAATATATAAGACACTGACGGAATCTGCTGTGCTATATAAGACCGTGTAACGGAATCTGCTGCGCTATACAAGGCGCTGTAACGGAATCTGCTGCGCTATATAAGACGCTGTAACGGAATCTGCTGCGCTATATAAGACGCTGTAACGGAATCTGCTGCGCTATATAAGACACTAACGGAATCTGCTGCGCTATATAAGACACTGTGACGGAATCTGCTGGCGCTATATAACAACCTGTAATGGAATCTGCCGCGCATATAACAACCTGTAATGGAATCTGCTGCGCTATATAACATGCTGACAGCTGTAAATAAATAAATATATATACATATAAAGATATATACAGCACAGCAGGGCAGCAGCAGAAGCCAGAGAGATTCACTCTCCCTCTATACATATGCCCCACACATGATGCCCATTATACATACTGTATGTCCCACAACGTGATGCTCCATTATACATATGCCGCACTCCGTGATGTCTATTATACATATGCCGCACACCGTGATGCTCCATTATACATATGTCCCACACCGTTATGCTCCATTATACATATGTCACACACGATGCCCATTATACATGTCCCACACCGTGATGCTCCATTATACATATGTCACACACGATGCCCATTATACATGTCCCACACCGTGATGCTCCATTACACATATGCCACACACCGTGATGCCCATTATACATATGCCACACACCGTGATGCTCCATTATACATATGCCACACACCGTGATGCTCCATTATACATATGCCACACACCGTAATGCTCCATTATACATATGCCACACACCGTAATGCTCCATTATACATATGCCACACACCGTGATGCTCCATTATACATATGCCCCACACCGTGTTGCTCCATTACACATATGCCCTATACCGTGATGCTCTATTATACATATGCCACACACATGATGCCCATTATACATATGCCCCATAACATGAAGCTCCATTATACAAATGCCCCTTAGAATGATGCTCCATTAATCATATGCCACACACCGTGATGCCCATTATACCTATGACCCACAACGTGAAGCTCCATTATACATATGCCCCACACCTTGATGCTCATTAAACATATGCCACATACATGATGCCCATTATACATAAGCCCCACAACGCGAAGCTCCATTATACATATGCCCCACACATGATGCCCATTATACATATGCCCCACACACATGATGCCCATTATATATCAGTGAAAAGGGTATGCAGGCTAGAGTCACAGGCCGCGAATTTACCTACTGTGCACACACTTTTAAAAAAAAAGCCATTGTGGGCATGGCCCCTGACCAGTGCCATATCATGGAGATGTAGCAACCATGGTTCCCGCCTGTTACCTGCCCACGAAGCTCTTCCCCGCACTCTGCCCGCCCACCACGGCTATCTGCGGCAGCTCCAAGCGTCCTGCACTGCAGCCGGTTCACCAGAGGGATGAGCTGCTCCATATCCCGGTCCCCCGTCATTCCCACTGTCGGGCGCTGCTGGCTGTGGCAGGAAATGCGCACGCCGCTGCTGCTGAGGGTCGCGGTGCCGGGCTGTTGGTGCTGGGGGGGAGGGGGGGGCTCCCGGGTCCTGGGTATGTAACCCGCGGCCGCGGTCATAACTAATATGTCAGGCCGCCGCACGGCCCCACTGTCTGTGACGCTTGACGGCAGGGACCGGGCGCGCAGGGCAGGAGGCAGGCGCCGGGCATGACAGCCGCCGGCGCTGCACAGCACATGCTGCTGCCCGTTGACTGCAGTGGAATCATTTGCGGAGGGGGGGCGGGCCGGCGGCGCCATTCGACCAATCGCCGCCCGGAGCATGAGCTCCGGTGGCTCCGCCCTCCCTACGCCTCTGGGGCTGGGCTACATGCCATGCACATCTTTTACCACACAGCCGAACTGCCCAGCCGCCTTGAAGAGCACAAGTCTCCCGCTTCTGTACTGTGTCTGTCAGGCTACTTCCTCAGAAAAGTGGGCGGTGCTGGTGGCTGATGTATAGGAGGGGGTGTGGCCACTCTGATATGTTCACACCAGTGACCCCTACACGCTGTACACCTTGTGAGCGAATGTTTAAGCATACACATCTGCTCACAGTGTAGCGAGGGGATTTGGTAGGTGGGGTGTGCGCACTTGCTGGAGCGGCAGGTCCAGCAATCGCCACTTTTTGATAGCATTATATTTAATTGTTATTATAACTATTCTAGAAGCAGGAATATTGCATTTTAGAAATGAATAAGGATTCTTAACACTTATCTGGAGGGAAGCTACATACTGTAGCTCTTGTATTAATCTGTAACTTTAGCTGAGTACTGGGACCTTTTTTCTCAGTACAGGAATCTTTTCCCATAGTGAAATGAAAAACATCTGCTCTTATCTAATGAAGCGGTGGAGCATCATCTCACAGAGGAAACAGGTGTAGAGATCTATGATCTTACCCACAGCGCTTTCAGAACATCTCCACACATGCAGGTGACAGAGGGGCCGAGTTATCACCATCTGCATCTGAGGGGTTGCAGTATAGATGGCAGACAGTGTCATACCAGTGTCATACCTCCCAACTTTCAGGAGGGAGGAAGAGGGACGCTCAAGCGAGTCACAGGCGCGGTCAAAAATTTGGGGGGGGGGGGGGGGGGATTCCTAGCGGGAAGGGGGTATGGCCTATACTCACGGCGCGGTGACTGTCGACCCAGACATTGTCTACACAGTGACCACATACCCATCTGAGGATGTTCTGTTATAATGTCAGCCCAACGATCAATGCGATAATTGACTATGTCACATGGTTGTATAAAGCGATAAAGTCCCTGCAATGGGACGCCGCAGCACTATCAGCGTATTGTTCAGAAAAAAACAGAACCTGTACTGCGCATATGCTACTTCTGTTGACATGGCCACTGCCGGCACCTCCCAGTTGCAATAACCTTCCCCCTGCGTACCATGACCTGAACCACCACAGCTGATTTATACTTAGCACCTGGCGATCGGCTCCTGTAGCGCTGTCGGTTTTCTGTAACTCCCGATACTTAAAAGTGATCTACCGCTCTGGGGAGGTAGTGGGGATGGCCATCGACCATCGATGATTGGAAATCATCGATGGTTCATGGCCGATGTCGAATACTTTTGCCATTGATGGGGGAGAACCAGATGGTTTCCGTCCATTGACGGAACAGCAAAACGATGTTTTGCTTATTTTTTTTCAAAGTGCCAGGACACGGAACATAGCTCCGCCCCCAACACCCATGAAGCCCCGCCCCCGTGTTTTGATTGGCCCACATGCCGATCAATCAAACACAATGGATGACCATCGATATGTAAAAATATCGATGGTCATCCATTGCATAGTTTAGCACTATCGATGGCCAGTTGCAGAATTGCCATCGATGGCAACCATCGATGGCAATGGCAACGATGGCCATCCCTAGGAGGTAGTATGATTTTGTTTTTCACAGTGACCAGCTGAGATGATTATACTACCCCTGACAATGCACTTCTTTGTGTGCCCAGTGGCAGAGATGAGAAAACTGTGCAGAACCCCATATGAGCTCTGTGATTCGCCAGCTGAAGCTGCCGTTATTATAACAGGTCTCACTGCAGTTTTACTATTTTCCAAGTTTTTTTTAGTAAATATGGCCAGATAACATTTCCCCTTATAAGTATAGGAAATGCGGTCTGGTTACTAAACAGGTGCAAATTAAAGGGTTTGGAGCAGGTGTTTATGGAAACTGCTCCAAAAGTCCTTTAATATAATCCATTGATTATAAAACAATGCGAAAAGTGTGTGAAAACCCAATTTTTCTCATTATTTTTGTAAAAATAATGTTAATAAATGCACCTCAAAATCACAAATCGGTACTCTTTACCTAGAACGGCGCCCGCGATTAGAATCGCGGGCGTCGGGGGTAAAAAATCGCGGGCATCGCGGGTAAATCGCGGGTACATAAAAATCGTGTACCCGCGATCACCGCGATTTTCCCATAGGGAACAATGTTAAAAAGCCTGATTGACCGCGATTTTACTTTAAAATGCCTCAATGCCCGCGATTTTCACATAGGAATCAATGTTAAATGGGCTACAGAGCCCAAATAGGCACAATTAACCCTTAAATGTCACCCCAATTTTTGTACGCCACCCCACGATCCACGCCAACCCGAAGCGTGGCGAGCGCAGCGAGCCCGCGAGGGGCGGCGGTACGCGTCCTCCGACCTTTTCATGCCCTACTATCCACGTCGGCGTGGAGTTGAGAATAGAATAGTGTGGCGAGCGCAGCGAGCCACCGAGCCCGAAGCGTGGCGAGCGCAGCGAGCCCCGCGAGGGGACGCGGATACCTTCACAGTTATACGCGTCCCCTCGCGGGCTTCACAGGTATCCGTGGCGAAAAGCGGACACCTGTGAAGCCCGCGAGGGGACGCGTTTACCTGTGAAGGTATCCGCGTCCCCTCGCGGGGCTCGCTGCGCTCGCCACGCTTCGGGCTCGGTGGCTCGCTACGCTCGCCACACTATTCTATTCTCAACTCCACGCCGACGTGGATAGTAGGGCATGAAAAGGTCGGAGGACGCGTACCGCCGCCCCTCGCGGGCTCGCTGCGCTCGCCACGCTTCGGGTTGGCGTGGATCGTGGAGTGGCGTACAAAAATTGGGGGGACATTTAAGGGTTAATTCTGCCTATTTGGGCTCTGTAGCCCATTTAACATTGATTCCTATGTGAAAATCGCGGGCATTGAGGCATTGAATGCAAAATCGCGGTCAATCAGGCTTTTTAACATTGTTCCCTATGGGAAAATCGCGGTGATCGCGGGCATCGCGTCGCGGCCGTTTATGTACTGCCCGCGATGTCGCGATCACCGCGATGGGCGCCGTTCTAGGTAAAGAGTACCCACAAATCTTCCATTACATAACAGGGTTTTCTCACTGTAACAGAATAGCATGATGATTATTTAAATGATCTAAAAACTCTGCCCAAACGATGACTTTAATTTGGTAACACAAATTTCAACTGTTCTGTTCAAGTAAAAGTGTAAATCTGCAGCAAGTTACGTTACCACGGTGACCTACAAATTGGAAGAGATCCCATCAAGAAACATTTGGAGGATTCTTTGGATAGGCAAATTATTGCTCTACTGGCATACTGGAAAATTTCCAAATTCCAAAGATATTATATCAACAAATAACAGCCAAAACAAAAGAGACAGCAATCTAAGCAACATACAGCACCGCCTATGCTAAACAAAGACAAATAAATGTCAGTAGATTTGTAATGATTACAGAAAATTAAATGTATGTATCTGTGGACCTCAGTCCATCTCTGCAGTGGTGTAGGTGATCTATGTCATCTTCCCACCACCCAGGTGTAGCTGTCTGCTGGACAGATGCCCAGGCGAGTCGGGGTGGGGGCGCCCCGGTGCCGGGGGAGGGGGGGGGGTACCTGTCCTGTGGCGCTGTGTATTTAAAGCTGGCGGCGGTGGCAGAGAGGGGTCCCTGCAGTCAACGAGCGCTATCCGCCGGGCTATGCGGAAGCGCTTCTGTTGTGAAAACACTGGCCGCACGGCGCACGCTGATTAGCTGAATCTCAGCCAATCAGCGTGCGGACAGTGTTTTCACAACAGAAGCGCTTCCGCATAGCCCGGTGGATAGTGCTCGTTATTTCTTATTGACTGCAGGGACCCCCCGCTGCCTCCACCGCCAGCTTTAAATACACAGCGCCGCAGGACAGGTACCCCTGCGGCACGGGGGGGGCAAAATGCCGCCCTCCAGTGGCCGGCGCCCTAGGCAAATGCCTAGATTTGCCTAGTGGTGGCGCCGGCCCTGCAGATGCCTCTGTATACAGTATGTAGGTTTAATAACGTGTGAATCCAGAGGCCAAATTACCATTGGTGCAGCAGTTACAGTGCACCGGGGCCCCTGACGATTAAGGTGTCCATTGCTGCCCCTGTCACCCACTTCTGTCACCCACGGTTTTCCCTGTCACCCACTGTTGTGTTCTATATGGTGAACTTGGGTTGGTGTGGAGGAGGGGGCCCACCTGGCACCTGGGCTCAATAGCCACAAGTTTGCAACTGGGTAAAGCTATCTCTCTGATTAAATAAAGCAACATAATTTCTTCAGTTTTGGGATTAGATCTTTAGTCCCCTGTATTGTAGTGTACACCATACTTGCCTACTTTTGAAAACTAGTTTCAGGGAGATTACAGTTGGTAGTAGAATTTTGCACAGCGCCCCCTTGAGGCGTGTCATGCTCCATCCAAAGGGTGTGTCTAGGTCCATATATGGAGAGATTGTAAAAAGAGATTGTGAACGTGGCATCTAGAAGCACCGTATACGGACGGTGTAGTGGTTAGCATTACTGCCTCACAGCGCTGAGGTCATGGGTTCAATTCCCACCATGGCCCTAACTGTGCGGAGTTTGTATATTCTCCCCGTACTTGTGTGGGTTTCCTCCGGGTACTCCGGTTTCCTCCCACAATAAAAAAATATACTGGTAGGCCAATTGGCTCCCAACAAATTAACCCTAGAATGTCTGTGTGTGCGTGTACATGTGGTAGGGAATATAGATTATAAGCTCCACTGGGGCAGGGACTAATGTGAATGTTCAACTACAGTATACTCTGTAAAGCGCTGCGGAATATGTGTGCGCTTTATAAATAACTGGTGATAAATAATATTCGGGGGACTATCTCGCTGTAATCGGTACAGTTGGGAAATATGATGCTGTGGTTGAAAAGTAAGATTTTCTGATTTTATTTAATTACATAACGGCAAAAACAAAACCTCAGACCCATCTGTATATACAAACAGAAGAGTTATATAGCTTATTGTCTTATTTACAGAAGTGCAAGAAACCACACAGATGAGTGAGTGTAAAGGCCCCATCCACTTGTGCGATGTGAGACCCACTCGTCTGATTCCGAGGCATCGGGCCAAGAGATTGTCAGTGCTGTACCAAGAATCCGTCAGATCCTGCAGCGGGGAATGGGATCGCATGCAATATATATTCCTTTTGTATGCAATGTATCGCATGCAATCCTGCCACCTGGGACCTTCCCGAGCAGCCTAAGGGGGTGGCCTTGACCTTGCAGAAGTCGCAGTAGTGAATTGGGGCCTTAAGTTTTTAAACAACTCACACATATGTAGCAAAATCTAACAAGTACAGAGTATATAAGTAAGGACTATTTAAGTATTAATGTATAGAAATCAAAACATTTAAACATCTATTACTTATCAATCTGTGCTTCTGGGTGCCCATGTGGCCTCAAACAGACCTACCCCAATATATGCGAGAAATTGAACTTCAGGCCACAGTTCTCAGTGGTATGTACAAATCTTCCATGGCTGAATGTGTCAGTGCTGTGTCTCAGCATCTCTTCACCTGGTTTTACCTGTTTGCTGGGTATCCCTTACACTACCTGCTCTCAGGTCTGCCCCACACGCTACTGACAAAGGGATCGTTTCCCCTTAGGAGCGCCTCTCGGAGCAGACACCCACCCTCCTGTCTCCTCGCATCACTAGCATAGGGACACCTGAACCGGTCACATCTCCCATCCTGTACATTGTAAGATCTCGTTTGGGCCCTGTCTCTCTTTCTGTGTACCCCAATGATTTTATGACACAGAGCCAGCATATTCCATTGCTCTTTGCAATTTAATAAATGATCCAGCAGCAATATGGAACATGCTAGCGTTATATAAATAAATAGTTCTATTAATCATCCTTCTGTCCCATTGGACACTTTCTGGAAGGACATATACTGCAGCTAGCTGTAGACTGCTCCCATTCTTCTCTTCGCTGCCCTCATAGGGGTAACTTTACTAAGATGTGAGTTCTATTAACGATGGGATTTGCAACCAATCAGAATCTACTTCTTATTAATTTAGCACCTTCTAGAATAATAGATAGAATCTAATTGGTTGCCCATAGCAACATCCTATTTGCAACAGAACTCCTATCTTAGTAAATAAACCCGACAGATGGATGATTTACTTTATACAATGGCCAGTATTCAATGCTCCGGCGAGCGTAGGGGCAGCGTATGCTGTAACGTTTTCGCCTGCGCTCGCCGCGCTTCTCCAGTCCTTTAGATTCGCTGCCTGCCCCGCCGGTCAGTGTATTCAATGCCTCATGGGCTCCCTGCCCATGATGGCAAAAATACCAATACGGCGACACAGCGTCGGAAGGCAGGCAGGTGGAAGACAGGCAGAAGGGGGACAGGGCGGCCGCTGTGGAGGGACGGAGGGCTGCTGCACACATGTAGCAACTGCAGTGAAGGCCAGGTGACCCTGCGTGTAGTGTGCACTGAGCTGGTCCCGCTCTGTGCATATGTAATGAGCGGGACCCAGCGCAGTGATTATTTAATGAGCGGGTCCCCGCCCCCCCCGCATATTTAATGAAAAAAAAAAAAAACTAAAAATCTAAATATATTTATGTCAAGTAATAAAAATAGCAAGATCCTTCAAACAATAAATAAACTGATTTTTAAACAACAAAAAAATGAATAGAAAACATTTATTTTAAAAGTACACATTACAGTTAACTAAAAAAGATGTCGAAAGCAGAATAAGAAATTACAGTTAACTAAAAAAGATGTCGAAAGCAGAATAAGAACTTCACCAAAAAATACAGTGAACATAGTTCTCCAGTTTGGCATTGAATACACTTTCGGAGAACTGTGCTGATTTTCCCATTGAAAACCAAGAGCGAATAGCCGCGACTATGAAACGGAGAACTGGCCGGCATTCACTGGTCGCTTTCGGCAAACAGTGATCATTGAATATGGCGAATATCATTTTCGGAGAAAAAATTCACAGTTTCGCTGAAAAACAGCCAAGTTCACCGAAAAAAGCAGTGAATCAAGAGCATTGAAATACTGCCCAATGTTGCCATGTTGAAATACTGCCCAATTTTGTAAGGTAAGACACTTACCGGGGGATTCGCCATTGATGTGTTGGATCAGAAGAGCAGTGTGTGGATCATTTCAGTCCAGTTAGCAGCTGTTTTCCAGACAATACTTGTCTGATTCCCTGGGAACTGTATCTCCACTCAGATATCCCGTTTTCAGTGTATCTCTTCTTATTGTCCCGTGTAATGCACCTTATTATATCACACGAGTTAATGATAGTTCCTCTTTGCCGTTTTGACCCTTCGATCTAGGTTGATACCTCTAATGAAAGTAATACCTCAGCTACAGTGTGTATCAGGTAACAGAACTATTCTTCCCAGGTACCGCTCAAGCTTATATACTCTACTTAAAAGTAAAGTATATGTTCTATTTTGCGCTCGGCTAAAACCAGACCTCTTGTCTGTAACCCCGTCCTCTGTCCTGGACACAAATTGTTCTCTTCTGTTTCTCAGGTACTGCCTATCTCCTTGTCTGTCCCAAACAGCATCCCTGTTCTCCTCCCTCTCAGGTAATTGCGTTCCTGTCCTCACCCCCTCCCAAACTCACTAAACCTGTCATACCTGCCTCTGCTATTATCCAACGCCTGTAACCGCTCCACTGCTCTTATGTCCTTACGTTTGGCTGTGTGTGGCAT
Organism: Crinia signifera; assembly: GCF_055691185.1. NCBI lineage: Eukaryota > Metazoa > Chordata > Amphibia > Anura > Myobatrachidae > Crinia > Crinia signifera. The sequence goes on along the minus strand of NC_139226.1, from coordinate 108,302,104 downwards.
CTCTGCAGTGGCAGAACACAGGGAGATTGTGTAATACCTATGTCTTTTTCCAACACCTCTTGATAATACCAGGGAGTGTAGCCAGTGATGGGCCTATAATGAGGCAGCTGTATCAGGCAGCGGATTCTTGGAGGAACACCTTCTCAGGATTAATTTAGAATACAGAATTCCTAGTGCCAAAGTACAAATGAGTGATGCTGACCTTGTTTCTTTCTTTTTTTTTTTATTATTAAAGAGAACACCACTCATATGCTGTACAAATGATCACGGTAGTTTTAGAAGGGATGAAAAAGGTAAGAGGCATGTCACTGCCTAAGCAGAAGGGTATGAGGTCAAGTTAGAATTACAGCTCCCTGAATATGACGTATGACAAGCTGGATATGACCTATGACGAGCTGTATATGAGGGGCTGAATATGTTGTATGATGAGCTGGATATGATATATGGTATCCAGCTCGCCATACGTCTTTTTCTGCAAGTCATACGTCATATCCAGCTTGTCATATGTCATATCCAGCTCGTCATACGTCACATTCAGGGAGCCATAATTTTGACTTGAATGGCCATTCATAGAAGAGCTGAATATGATGTATGATGAGCTGGATATGACATATGGTATCCAGCTTGTCATACGTCATATTTAGCTCATCATATGTCATATCCAGCACGTCATACGTCATATCCAGCCTGTCATACGTCATATTCATGGAGCCGAAATTTTTACTTGACTGGCACCTCAAAGAAGAGCTAGACATACAGATGGACAATGACATAGTGATAGATTACTGTATCAAACTACTGTAAAACCCAAGTAGCACCAAATGGGTGTTATTCAGAACTGTTCAGCGATGTGCGACAACTTCAGTGTTCCTATGTGCGACACCTTCAGTGTTCCTATAAAAAGAAACCTTTATGCAACACCGATGTGCAACACCTTCAGTGTTCCTATATAAAGAAACCTTTACACACGTAATCTCACTTATCCCCATGTGAGTTTGGTACGAGACCCACCCTACTTCTTCACTCCTCATATTCGTTACACTTATAGAAATTGTGGAAACTTACACTTTGCTTTTTATCTTTATTTTAAAAACACATTGATCACCATTGGACACTTCATTTACATCACGGAGTCAAGCGACATCAATATTATTCCTTTTTCGCAAGTTCTACAAATAAGGTACTCCAGTGATCCTCCATCAATATTAATTAATTAATAATTTTGCGCCTTTGGACTTTCTGTTTTTCTCTTTTTGTTTAGAAAAAGGTGATTAGGAGTAGGTGCTGGGGAGTGGTATGGAGGACATTGATGAGAAGGCTGCTGCATCTGCATCTGGCAAGACCAGGTCAAGCCAGAATGTTTGTTTTTCATATCAAGAAAACTGCGCCCTGGTTCATTTCATGGTGCATTTACCCAAACCTGCTAGGTGCCCAGGCGTACAGTACCCTTGCTTCCCAGAAGCAAGCCATGTGGAAAACCGTCCTGGCTGCTGTCAGCTCCTGCCTTCTGGACCTCAGGAACGTGAAGAAGAGGTGCGGCAACATCAAAAGCATCCCGAAGGCCAAGATAGCTGAGGAGCACCATGAGAGTTGCGGGGCAGGAGGAGGACAAGCTGCACCAGTCCACTACAGAGAGTTTGAGGAGATGTTGAAGTAGATGATTTTTCTGGAGGTGCTCCCAGAAGTGCATGTAGTGGACATGAGTCATGAAACGTCCAGCGTCTCCACCCTGTTCTGGTGTGCAAATGTAAAAATGTTCCATCTTAACTTTAACAATCTATGTTGTGTTCTATGTGCGGCTTTGAACACATCAACCACTTGTTTTGTGTTGGAAAGGCCATTTGTACATTATATAAAGATACAGTTTGACTGTATAATGCATAATGAAAAAATGTGTTTTTAGAGAATACTGTAATACAGTACCTTTGCCTTATGACTAATAATTTTTTTTTTTTCACCACAGTGGCTTGGCCTGGGTGTGTGGCTCCCCTTCAGAGGTGGCGGCAAGACACAGACACAGAGGAAGATGGTAAGTGTGGTTTCAAAAACACACACACATATACATATATTAATATATTAAGGCTTGCAACCATAGCATTTATAAACTTGGACCCAAACACATACAGTAAGTGATATTTTTGCCTGCATCCTACTTTAAACTGAACTGCCAAGTAGTTTTTAAAATTAAAAGTGCCCCATTAAATAGATTTAATTATACACACTGATGGGGGTTTTTTTTGTAGTCTTTTTTTTTTTAAATTTGTCAGTTCGTATTATTTTTAAAGCACCTGCATAGGTAGGCGTTCCAAATTAGTGTTAGTTGCATGTATTCTGCAATACAGGTGTTTTAAATGTTACTATCCTTTGCAGGTCCATCTCATGTGCTGCAATTAGCGCCCCCCCCCCCCCCCCCCTCATCCTCGTCATAAGTGCCTCCAGGCCTGCTGCTAGCATGGCTGGTGGTCTCTTTATTGGGGGAAGAGGAGGATGACATCATCATCATCATCCTCACTCCTGTGGAGCCTACCCCCCATGTGCCACTGTAATGGCAGCCACAACCTCCACCACTCGCCAGACAGGACACTGTTACCACTCTGGATAAACTGGCCTTGTGCCTACACCATTTTCAGGAGCAACAGGTGGATTTTTTTGACCAACGTTTTTGACCAATTTCGTTCATTTGGGCTATTCTGTACAAAATTGGTCAAAATATCTTTAAGTTCGTTTGCGACGAATGACGAATGATGATGTGCATACCCGCCAACTGCGCATGCATCTCTATTTGAATATCTTTAAAAAATAGCCTATAAACTGTAGCTAGATCTTTCGTCTTTCAGCTGTCGTCAATATCTTTCGTCAACATCTTTCGTCCAGGACACTGGGTTCAAGGGAAAGGTCTTTCAACGAAATTGGTAAAAATTTGTGCCGTGTTTATGCACCTTTAGTGTGAACAATTGAATTCATATGGCTTATTATGTAATGTTCATTTATATGTACAACTGTATCCTGCTACATCTTTGCTGCAGTCAGGCTAAGCAGATGCAAGATGCATCTTCTTATACATTTTTCCTATCAGATGTATAGTATTCACAATGGGATGCACATGTGATTCTGCTGTTCAAAATTATATACAGCATGCCTATCTTCTGTATGTAATTACAACTGTGGGCCGTATTCAATGCGGCAGGCGAGGGGGTTAAACAGCAAGGATCACCAAAAACAAGCAACCCTCGCCGTTTAACCCCCGTGCAGGCTACTCACCAAATTCTATGTTCCGGGGGGACCCTCGCTGTCAGATGACGGCGAGGATTCCCCCAAACAGCGAGGTTTGCTTCTAATGCAGGGAGCCTCGCTGTTTTAGCGGCTGCACGCGCCGTTTCCACATCTCTGCAAAAATCCAATGACCTTAAAACGGCATACAGATGGAGCGGCTGTGGTCTTTGCAGGGGATGGCGAAGAATCGCCAGCCGCCATCCCCCGCCAGCCGCCATCTGATCTGCGAAAGGGGACGCGCGCGCACGAGATGCGCACGCGTCCCCTTCTGACGGCGCTTCCCACGGGTCCCCGCCGGCTAGCAATGCCTTATAGAACTCACCCAATCAGTGATAGAACTGATAGAACTCACCCAGTCTGACTTTCAAACTCGGTTCCCGTTATTTCAGCTTTACTTTTTAGTGAAAGCTCTCATTCAGAACCCGAAAGCATCCGACTTTTAGTAAACTTCGAAAAAAAAAAAAATGTATGCAGAAAGATCGGACATTTCACAAAATCGGACATCGGAAAAACATCGGGTTTGCTGTGCCACCGTTGTAGGGAAACCATCTGGTTCTCCCCCACCGATGGCGAAATTATTCGACATCGGCCATAAACCATCAATGATTTTGAATCATCGATGGTCGATGGCCATCCCTACTCCCAACGCAACCTGGCCAAAAATGTATCGAAAGCACAACAGAGTCCGAAAAACTGAAAAGCTTCTTGTACACGAAATAGAATTTGAAATATTTTTTATATTTGCACCAGTGATTAAATAAATGATTGAGTGATTTGTGGAAATGAGAAAAATAGGATCAATATTTAGTCGTCCCATGCAATGACATCTGGGGTACATCTGTACTAGCGGTGGTGGCTTAGAGGCTCTGAAAGTGCTCTGCTTCTGACAATGTAAGATTTTGAATAAATTCATTATGTACAGAAATAGTAATAAGCTATGAATCATAAATACTTTGGGGTTAATGTATCAAGCAGCGAAAAGGGCAGATAAGTCGATCATTTAAAAAAGTTCCCCCTACCAACCAATCAGGTCCTACCTATCATTTTAACCAATGTACTTGATCAATGCTAACTCATATCTGATTGTGAGATAAAATGTAATTGCCAGGAAGAATTACAAGTGACATTTACATTTCTTCCAGAATGCTGAACAAATTTTTAAGAAAACAAAGAAGTTGCCTCCAATTAGGGTGTGTTCAGGTGCAAATCACATGGGTGGAAGAACAAATGTTCATACCAAGAATTTCTTGTGTTGATGCTCTATAACACATTATGATGTCACAGCCAGGGTTGCCGACTTATCGAGGGACCGCAGGATGTGGCGTGAAAGTTGCAGGGCTGGATGTGGAGCTCACCAAATGAGCTTTGAGTGGGGGTGTGGCCATTGCGATCACATCATCGTAGCCACGGCCCAAATGCAATTGTGGTATTACGGGCATTATGCAGTGGGGGTGGGGCATGATGAGGCAATCATGCAGGCATTGGGAGATCAGCACACCAGCCCTGTGGCTTAATCGTCCATCTCCAAGCTTCTCTAATTGCTACCTGCAAATCAGGACAGTAGAGAGACTGGCTAGGCCCAATAATTTCTTAGGGGGTGTGCCTAATTATGGTAGGCGTGGCCATGCACTCCTCAAATCAAATACAGAAAAAAATAGTACTTTAAGCACCTCCCTAGCCACACTGCAGCCCACCACACAGCAGCATGTGCTGGGTTAAGAAGCGCTGCAGCAGCAGTTCCTGCTAAGTAATAGGAGCGCCACTGGGCCCGTCCCTCAGGGTAATTAGTACCCCCCTCCCCTTTGTTCTCTGCACTACTGTCTGCAATACCACATACACTTCCTAGAGACCTTCCAGTGCCATCCTTCCAGATACAGCCCAGTCAGAACCTCAGTGTCATCACTCCAGTTCTAGACTGTTTAGCACTATGATCCCACTACAGTAATGAGCGGTTCCAGTCCAATGTTATGGTCACCACCAGCTCCAGACCGGTATTACAGTTACTATTGGTTCCAGTCCAGTATTACAGTCACCATTGTCTCCAGTCCGATATGACCGCCATCATTGGTTCCAGCTTGATATTACATGACCATCAGTTCCAGTCTATTAGTGCAGTCAGCATCAGTTCCAGTCTGAAATTATAGTCACCATTGGTTCAAGTCTAATATCATAGTAATCAACAGTAACTAAACACTAGCAATAACCCACGTGACCCAGGAGGTCAGGACCGCCCCATTGGGTACAGCAAAACCCAAATCCCCTTGTGATGTTACATGGAGTAGACCCGTAGTGGGGTAAGACTCGGTTCCCCTTGCTCTGGGTCTATTAAACTACTTGTGCTAGCGCTACTTGTAACTTTTATTAGAAGGAACTACATTAAACCTCCTAGCTTGCAGCACTGCTCCAGCCACAGGCGGCTCTGATGCAGACCTGGAGACATCCACATATGAAATCCCGACAGCACTAAATTACCACTAGGACTGGTCATAATGTGAGATGAACTCTGGACCTAGTCAATGCTTGACAGTGCTAGTTTCATCTTTTTGCTGTAATTGTTGTTTGGTGGAAGTAATCAGAGGCGTAACTCGGGGGCAGATTTATTAAGCTTGGAGAAGAGATAAACTGGATATAAAGCAGAGAAAAGGTAAAAGGAGATAAAGCACCAGCCAATCAGCTCCCAACTGTCTTTTTCAAACACAGCTGATTGGCTGGTGCTTTATCTCCTTTTACCTTTTCTCCGCTTTATCTCCAGTTTATGTCTTCTCCATGCTTAATAAATCTGCCCCTCTGTGAGGCAATGGAGTCATCTGCCACCGGGCTCATGATCCCAAGGGGCACCTCTCCTCCCCTGCGACTTTGAATCAGTTAATTGAAAGCGGTCAATTTCACTTCTTAGTCTGACTACCCCTCCTAGCCGGACCTTAGACATCACACTTTTTTTTTTTTAAACATAATTTTTGCAACTGTCATAATCTATATTAGAACTAGGGTGGCCAATCCCGGGATCGGGATCGGCGGGATCCCGGGATTTGGCCCCCAAAACGCCGGGATTTCAATCCCGGGATTGGAATTTCCAATCCCGGGATTTCGGGATTAAACTGCGCATGCGCAGTTTAATGCCGGGCAGCGTCTGAGCACTCAGACGCTGCCCGGCTTCTCCCAATCCCCGCAGTGCGCAGCGTGACGAGGTCACGCTGCGAGGTCACGCTGCGCAGGGCACAGCCGCACGTCCACGGCTGCCCGCCCGCCCGTCCAGCGCTCCCGGCCACCTGCCCGCCCACCCACCCAGCGCTGACGGCCGGCAGCACTCACGGCCGGCCACCCGCCCGCTCACCCACCCAGCGCTCACGGGGACCCAGCGGCAGCGGTCCCTGCCACCCACCCGCCCACCCAGCGGTACCTGCCAAAGGTACCTGCCACCCACCCACCCACCCAGCGGTACCTGCCAAAGGTACCTGCCACCCACCCGCCCACCTAGCGGTCCCTGCCACACACCCGCCCTCCCACCCAGCGCTCCCTGCCACCCACCCGCCCTCCCAACCAGCGGTCCCTGCCACCCACCCGCCCTCCCACCCAGCGGTCCCTGCCACCCACCCGCCCAGCGCTTGGGCGGCCAGGGTGTTTTTTATTAGGGAAGCCAATCCCGGGATCCCGGGAATCCCGGGATTGAGCATTTTTCAATCCCGAATCCCGGGATTGAAAAAATGCCCCGGGATTGGCATCCCTAATTAGAACCCATGGCCTGCTCCACTAGAAGAAGATACTTTACAGATTAAGCATTTGATCCTGCAAACAAACCATGCAAATTCTAGCTACAGTATATAGCTGTTCCCAATAGTAATGGTTTTGAACTATCAATTATTCATACTGTAGTCAGAACCTGTTTCCTGTGCAGTAGCAAATACTGCACAGTAAGATGTCTGCCTCCAGTGAGACACGTCACAAGTTCTAATCCATGATATGACTGCTAAACAATGTACTTGTTTATATTAAATGATAACGATAACAAGAGTTATAGAAATAATTTCTGAATTATTCTATTATATACTTATATATAAACATATACAAAGTGGAGGGTGTGTGTGTGTTTGGGGGAGCACCAATATTTATCTTGCCTCCTGGCAACTAGGAGGAACTTACGCCGCTGGAGGGAATGTTTGTTCTAGTGTGTTTTGGCAGTAGTCTCTGTGCTTGTGCAGGTGAAGGTAGCGCATTTCTTGGTGTATTTCTGCAGGCACCATAGACGTCAGTGCTTTTATGAGATCACTTCTCTAGATGTTCTGCCATGCAGACTTCTCTTTCCGCTAAGCTGCTGGCTTGTGGGTAGAATGGACTGCTAGCAATTTGAGAAAAATCCCACTTCTAAAGTACGAGCACAGTGAAGCACTCACACATCACTGGCTTACCCTCGGCTACGCAGTCCAGAAAGATTTCATGCATACCCAGCACTTCAGCACTAGGGATTGCCGGATGGGGTGTTTCCACTTAGGGCCCAAAATGTTAACACAGCTCGGTGACACGGCTTCGGTAAAGAGGTGAAGCAGAAAGATCTGCGTGCCACTATTGTACATTTACCCCTATGTTCTAAGCTTCAGAGAGACATACAGTTGATGACGATAAAGTACCTGCCTTCCTGCCAATCAAACTGTGGCTACTCTGCGACATTTATGTGTCCAATATTGTTTCCTATTTGAGCCCCTGCACATGCACAGTCGTTTGTTAATCACTTGATTTGTGAATTCCCTGGTTAGCAATCCAATGGTGAATTACTGTAGGCCCACGGAGAGGTATGCCCTGGTGGAGATATATAGATATATTGCTGTACACACAGTATGTACACACAGCATGGTACTGGGGAGAGTCTATAGGGGGAATTTAAGACCTGGAGGCAGGGCAGCCATCAGAGGGGGTGGGCACTGCGGGGACACCAGTCCCGGGCCCAGACAGAAAGGGGGCCCAGGACTGGAGTTTATAAAGTATAATTTGCATACCCTCCAACATTTGAGAGGCAGAAATCGGTACACATTTAGGAAGGGGGCGTGGCCACAGGTAATGTGGGCGTGGTCACGGGTAAAGCGGGTGTGGCCCCACCCACTTTCTGAATGTGTACTGGGCAGTTTTTCCCCCCATATTATTCTTGTGGCCCGAGACAGTGGTAACACAGTGGCCCTGGGCATAAGGCACCCCGGCCCAGCACCTGATGCAGCTAATGTCACATGGTGGCTTGGTGGACTGCTGGCATATTAAATAAGTATATTTAATATACTTATTTAAAAAATAAGTATATTACATATGCTGATTTAATATGCCAGCAGCCCACCAGAAGCCACCATGTGACATGAGCTGCACTGCAGACAAACAACATGCTGCCGGATACTTAGAGACACTCTGTGCTGGAGTGATAATGTCGTGCAGCCTACAGTACACCTACTTCAATGCTGCAGACTCTGGAGGATGATGTGCTTGTGTTTGGCAGACCAGGAGGACGGTGACCGGCCGTGTCTTCCTGGAGAGATCCCCCCTCATGCGCGCCCAGGTTCGCCACTGTACCCCTCTCTGGCATCAGAGATTTGCGCCCTCATCTTTCCTCTGAGTGCGCAGGGTGCAGTGCTGGCGGCACGTGACGTCGCAATGTCATGCAATGCACGCCGCCCGCAATGCACTCATGGAACCGGAGGGGAAGAGGGGAGCCGGCGCACCACAGCAGGGCAGCAAGCAACTGGGCCCAGTGCTGAGTGTAGGAGGAGGAGGAATTGACTTTTCAACGGCGCACTAAAAAAAAAACGGTACATTCGGTACAAACTGATTTTGCCGGTACAGACTGTTAAAAAACGGTACTGTACCAGCAAAATCGGTACAGTTGGAGGGTATGTAATTTGTTATAAACAAAGTTCACATTTCCCTTAAAGCAATGTAGAGGTTGTGTAGTGCTGCCAGTGTGTATGATTTATCTATCAAAATAAGGACAAATATGTTGTTCTTCCAACTCTCGGGAAGATGTAAGGTTTGAACTAGTGTTTTCATTTCCAAGCCGGTGCCTGCAGGTTAGTCTACAGTAAATATTCCGCAATTGTTTATACACAGCACCAGGACATTTATCACATGGGAGATCTGATCCCGTACATTGTGACACTCTACAAAAATAAACATAAAGCTTCAATAAATCCATTATGTTTCTGCCTTCAGAAGTCCAGGTAGGTTTTAATTGGCCACCTCTTGTCTATTCTTAGTATTCATGTTATTATTACCAGCTGCCTGAGCCATGTGTCTATAACCTGTGAGACAGCTGCGTGATTCACAACCTCACCCAAAGCTGTAAGACAGCAACAAGGGGTACAATACCTGGGACTGATAGCTAGATCGTAATGAGCAGAAATGCTAACTCAATTCTCTTTATATAGATTATTGGCAGATTATATCTTTATATAGATTCAATTACTCCAAAGGCTGAACTGAGGGACAGACAGGATAAATCTAGTTCTACTCTGGAACCAACAATAAAGCGAGATCAACCACTCCTACGGATTTGTCCTCTTACGTTGTTGCTTCGCAGCCCGCTGTAGCATGCAAATGTCAGTAAACATGCATGACGTAGTACACAGAGCGGATTAAGGCCTCACGGGGCCCCAGGCAAGATACCGGTCTGGGGCCTTCCTCCCTCCAACAATCCTTATTTTTGCATTGCAGCCGGTATGGTTAGAGTAAGTCAGGGTTGCCAACCCTCCCGGAATGGGCGGGAGGATCCTGAAAATCGGGTCCCCCTCCCGGCCCCCCGGAAAGGTGGGCCACCCTCCCGGATTCTGGCAGACCCCCTTCCGCTCCTAATGTACCTGGTTGTAGAAGCTTTAAAATAACGCGATTCGCGGCTTTTTGGCGGAAGGGGGCGGGGCTAAACATGCTAATCGTGCATATTTAGCCCCACCCCTCACCGGAGACCCGCATATTGCGGGATTTGCATTACGGGGGGCAGGGACTGATGATTTCTCCATCAGGCCCTGCCCCCAGAAGTGATGCTGACAGTCGGCAACCCTGGAGTAAGTTGGCGTGTGCACAGTCTACCGATAAATGCTCAGCTGTGAGGACATCAGCACAGTCAGGCTCTTGGTCTTTTTGGAGTAGGCTTAATGTCCGTGTCACATGGAAAGTAAACTGACTGCCCACATACAGTGGATGAAACCATTTTGTCTGTCCAAACATTTTTTTATCCTATCAAAGAACATCAAAGGGACTTTCAGAATGTGGGAAGGTCAATGATGTCATAACATCACATGGTAGTCACCCAATGCTCCTTGGGGATTGTTTTGGAAAGCCAGGATATCTTTATGGGGCAATTCTATGGAATCGTGGCTGCAAATGCCAAGTAAAAGGGGCGGGACAGCCATCACCAGGAAGAATAGCACAGACCAGAGCTTTAACACTGCACTCTGCATGTCTGGAGGAGGGGTTAAAGTGTGGGGGAGACGGGGTGGAACTAAGTTCCACCACCTCTGTTGGTAAGATTGGTTCAACCTTCACCTTGGCCCTGCAAGTAAGTCTACCAGGAAAACATTATAGTTTGCAGGGGGTACTAAAAACTCTCCCACTGGCCATGGCTCTGCTTAAAGGAGGGGAGGGATTAGGTGGAAGAAGGAAATAAGTTCCACCACCTCTCCATGACAGCCTTAAGCCCTGGTCTGGAGCATCTGAAGAACAGACCAGCGGTGCTGCTACAGCGATTCTGGCTGCAGGTGTCATTTCTCACTGAAAGCCAGATGCAGGGACCGTGGGAGAGTGTTTGTGACTCCCACAGGGGTGGCACTACATACACCCCCGAGTTGCTCCCTCCTTATTTAAAGAATGTCCACCTTTCTTCATACCACCATCCTTAAGGCTTGGTCTCACCTTCCCGCTGATGTTTTGGCTGCTCACAATGGCTGTAAAGTGCATTAATACCATAATGAGTGGTTTCTTATGGACTCCTTTCCACCATAACATCCTAAGGGTTTGCTGTGTTTAGAAGATGGTTGTTTTTATAAAGGCTTGTCTCGTTGACAGAATGTCACCAGCAGGATAAAAGGGAAGCGCTGGTGTTACATCAAACTGTGACGATGGATGGAGCCTCTTTGTCTTGGTAATATGACTTCCCCAATATTATTGAAAAATGGGGTGTCCAAAGAAGGACAGAGGAAGAACAAAACTAGGTTTTTGGGGCACTCTTTTTTATAAATGTGGTGAAAGAATGTTAAATGGTTGAATTAATAATTAACCTTTATTGGGGTTCACTTAAAATGTGTGGGCGTCAAAAATAAAACATTAGAAATAAATATAATTTACAATAATGTATCACAATATATATCATAACACAATTTTGTTATGATGTATATTGTGATGCATTATCGTAAATTATATTTATTTCCAATGTTTTATTTTTGACGCCCACACATTTTAAGTGAACCCCAATAAAGGTTAATTATTAATTCAACCATTTAACATTTTTTCACCACATTTATAAAAAAGAGTGCCCCAAAAACCTAGTTTTGTTCTTCCTCTGTCCTTCTTTGGACACCCCATTTTTCAATCAGCTTTATTGCTGAACTCTTGGGAGCACCACCAACCCAGCACCACTGACTACAATAGTCATCACTGGTCGTATGTTGGTATATCTATCAATACCCAATAATTCTTTATAATCTATTTTTCATCATTTTTTTCGCTTGTGACGATCCACCCCAACCCTTCCCCAATATTATCACAGTGGAAAGAACTCAGAAAGCCCTGAAACTAGCTGTTGTATAAATAAATATTTTTGTTTTTTTTCAGGGGGTGCAGTCAGGGCCTGCAAAAGAAATCTTGCTGTCTGGTACATTGATATCTCCTGAACCTGCCTCCCTTGTTTAACCGATTTTTCGGTACTTCCTCATCTTTGCGGCGACCGCTTACGCTACGGAACTTACATAGCATCATCATCTCTTCGCGGGCTCGCTTCGCTCGCCACAACTTTACTAAAGGTAATAGATGGTGGCGTGGACACAGGAGGGGACCCAGGGTGGTAGCACAGAAAATCCTTACGTAGCGGTTAGGTAGCGGCTAATGTAACTCACATAGCGGTGGCTGCAAAGATGAGGAAGTACAGATTTTTCTTATATTGCATAGGGAATGTGTTTTTTATTAATACAAAAAAAAATCATATTTAATAGTCATTATGCAATGTAACCGCACTACTGCTCAGCACAGGGGACAATAATAGCTCTTGTGTTTTGTAATTATATTTATATTGCATAGTGAATATGTAATAATCTGTGGGAAGTGGTTTATCAATAATATCTGCGTGATCATAAATGAGACCGATTGAGTGGATACCTCCCATCTTTTAAAAGCTCAAGATCGGGCTCTGCTCTCCTAAAAAGGAGTGTGGCCTCTGTAAAAGGGTGTGGCAATATACACTCCTGTTTTTTGGCACTATGGGGGGAGTCTCTGTGATTGGATGCTGTGGACATGCACAAAGAGCAGCCAGTGACAAGGAGGTCTCCAAACCTTCCCACCAACCATGGGACACTGCTCCCCGCAGGTGGGACAGTCCCCAAAATAGTATTTTTGTTTAAATTATTATTATTATTATTATCCTTTATTTGGGTGTTATGTGAAGGACACTTCCACACTGTCACTTTTACCAATGCACCGTACTCCAGGCTCCAGGTTCCAGTCCACACTACCTGGTTTTGTCCTGCAGGCCTGCTCCATGTAGGTGGATAGACCATTGCCACTGCAGTGATGGACAATGAAGGGCAGTGCGTGTGCTATTTGTATTAGTATTAGTATGGGTAGCCAGACAGCTGACCAGGCCCAAGGGGGTTACGGGAAGGGTTTTTCAGTAACGTACTTTTCAGGAATACACACAAGCGGGTGATGGCCAGCTTCTTTATAAACCATTGCTAGGCATTGCACGGCCATAGCAATGCTTACAGCTCCTGAGCCCCTCAGAATCTTGAGGCTCCTCACAAGGTCGCTATAATCATAATGTTGACACCACAATGTTAAATGCAACATGTCAACATTCTCAGAATGTTGACAGGTAAAACGCTGGATATTGTTAAGGTTCAGCTGTAGGGGGGGTTAGGCTTAGGCTGTGGTGGGGGGGTTAGGGTTAGGCATTAGTAGGGTTAGGGGTAGGCTTTGGGGGCAGGTAAGGGTTAGGCTGTAGGGGGAGGTTAGGTTAGGTTGTGGGGGAGGTTAAGGTTAGCCTGTGGGGTTAGTTAGGTTAGACTAATGGGGAAGGTTAGGGTTAGGCTGTAGGGAGAGGTTAGGGTTAGACTGTAGGAGGATGTTAGGGTTAGGCTGTGGGAGGAGGTTAGGGTTAGACTATAGGAGGGGGTTAGGGTTAGGCTGTGAGTGGAGGTTAGGCTGTAGGGAGAGGTTAGAGGTAGGCTGTGGGGGGAGGTTAGGGATAGGCTGTGGGGGAGGTTAGGGTTAGGCTGTAGGGAGATGTTAGGGTTAGGCTGTGGGCGGAGGTTAGGGTTAGGCTGTGGGGGAGGTTAGGGTTAGGCTGTAGGGAAAGGTTAGGGTTAGGCTGTGGGGGAAGGTTAGGCTTAGGCTGTAGGAAGAAATTAGGGTTAGGCTGTGGGGGGAGGTTAGGGATAGGCTGTGGGGGGATGTTAGGGTTAGGCTGTAGGGAGAGGTTTAGGGTTAGGTTGTGGGGGGAGGTTAGGGTTAGACAGTAGGGGGAGTTTAGGATTGAGCTGTAAGGGGAGGTTTGGGTTAGGGCTGCTGAGTATAGTTTAGGCCATGAGGGGAGGTTAGGGTTAGGCTGTGCTGGGAAGTTAAGGTCAGGATATGGGGGGAGGTTAGGGTTAGGCACTAGAGTAAAGGTTAGGGGATAGGAGTAGGGATAGTGGAGAAATAGAGATATGCCGGATGATTGGAGGTGTAAACCGGAAGTGATGGTTATATGAACGTTGGGACCCATAAGTCACTCTGTCATCTTTTCATCATCACTGTATACATGATGAATGTCAAAATTATGGCCATGTCAACATTACAGTATTACAGTATGTCAACATAATGAATGGTAATATTATGACTGTCCTACTTAACCCAGATTACAGGGGTTGGCAAACTTTTTGCTATCAGTTTTCCCAGCTAAAATCTAGTTAATCATAGTGTGCACATCTATCATATTTTAATCATATTTTAAAATAAAAAATACTTTGTCAAACATGTCAAATCATACAACAATACATTGGGGAATAGCAGTGTGATACTGTAAGCTCATTAGGATTGTTTGCTATCTATAACTAAATAAAAAAAATAACTTTTTTAACTGTGAATTATTGAGACCAAAATTTAAGCCTCAGACACATATTGGCCCTTATTCTGGTTCACTCGCAAAGGCAAATTCCTTCTTAAATGGATAAAACCATGTGCACTGCAGAGGGACAGATGTAACATGTGCATAAATATTTAGATTTGGGTGAGTTATTTTGTGTCTGTGCAGGGAAAATACTGGCTGCTTTATTTTTACACTGCATTTATTTTTGAAGCAAAACCCCACCCAAATCTAATTCTTTCTGCGCAAGTTACATCTGCCCCACCTGCAGTGCACATGGTTTTGTCCATTTGAGAAGGAATTTGCCTTTGCGAGTGAACCAGAATAACCCCCATTGATCCTAGTAAATCTTGCATACCAAGTAAAACTGTTCCACGTGCTGCCTTTGCCACTATTGTATTCCCTACTGTAGAAGCCTGGGGCATGTCAGAGTTGTAGTTCTGGATGTTACCTGACAATTCTTCCACCTGTGAGCCATTACCCAGCCCTCATGCAGCCTACATTGGCCCAACAGCATGACATCACTTGTTTTTTTTGTGCAAGTAGAAATCAGCGAAGGAAAGAAACACGTAACTGTACCGTCCATTTCCTATTACTAATTTGTTTTTACCAACCCTCCCCTTTAGTGAAAGAAGGAATAGCTACTGAATGACATCTGACAGTATGAATCTTATTTCTTGTTTGTTATTGTTTCCTCCTATCCATTGAGGATGTGAACAGGTTAAACTTTACTTCTCATTTGTTCAGGGATTTGGCAACCAGCTTGTAAACCCAAACTGGTGGTGTCATGATCTAGATGCTTCCTTACTCACAGGATGAGATAGGACAGGGTGTGTCCAGAGATCTGCAGAATTTCTACTAATCTGTTGGTAGCCTGGGGACACCTCACGTTCTAAGAATTTAAAAAATGGACCAAAGGTTCTTCCTAAAGTTTCTTTCATGAAGCTGGTTTTCCAGCGAAACGCGTCAAGTGCACCTCACTATCCAGTCGCTGCCATTTGGACTATTGACATGCTCTACAATTGGACCACATTATGGAATTGACAATAGCAGCATTATACCAATATACCCGGACAAGACCTCAGGACCTATAAAGAGGTGAATACAACAGCACTGAGCGATCCACCTCCACTCAAGGGACATCCACTCTCCAACATGAGTTTTTCCTCCAAAGTGGGATATTTTACCAGTTAGTCTTGAACCTGCTGAGAAGGCACTGTACACCTCTCCTAATAGTATTGTGTCCTATAAACGAGGTTACCATAGGAATGGGAATTTTTTATGCTGCTTATTGGTTCATGCACCTTATAAGAGAGACCCACCACCATTTTCATTATTCGTTTATTTAAAGTGTCCATATGGATTCAGTATGAAATCCCGGCGGTCGGGATCCCGGCGTTCAAAATCCCGACGCCGCAATCCCGACCGCCGAAATCACGAGAAGGAAGGGACGTGGATCGCCCCCCCTTGCGTGCTCGCTGCGCTTGCCACGCAGCGGGCCCGGTGACTCGCTACACTTGGCACGTTAATTTATTCTCCCTCCAGGGGTGTCGTGGACACCCTCGGAGGGAGAAAGTGTCAGGATTTCGGCGGTCGGGATTTCGGCGGTCGGAATTCCAGTGTCGGGATTCTGAAAGCCGGGATCCCGACCGCCGGGATTTAAACTGCATCCCGTCCATATGAATGATATGTTCTATATGTTTTTGGAATAAATGTTTACAATTAATTCATACCTTGAATGCTTTTAATTCTATCTTGAAAAGTAGCGCTGTGTGTTTTATATTTTTCTGTTCTTGAATTGAAGTTTATATTTAATTTTGAAGTTTATATTTCCAAAATGTCTCTTCCAAGGTCTCTCTTTCCACCTTTAAAGTATCAGGACTGGTTTGGAGTGTTGGTCATGGCAGGTAATAAAAATAAATAAAAACAATCATTTATAGATTATTGTAAGCTGTCCATTTGGTTCTCATTCCAGCATCTTGATTTATGGACTCTAGACCTCCTTGTGGCAGGCATTGGCAGCAGGTGAAGGGCGTGCTAACCTACACACTGACATTAAATGAAAATTGTGATTATGGAGACCAGAAGTGCCCAGAGGCTGGATCTGGATTCAACCATAACAAATGTCAGGGGAAAATGACTAAGAAGGCCGATAACGTCCGATCCCGTGTAAGAACGGGTACGACTGGGATTACGGCTGAAAAATACGAATGGAGAATACAGCAAATTTACAAAACTGCCGTATTCTCTAGATTCATGTTTTTATATGTACGAAATACGAAAGTCATTCGTATTTGGCTGCCGGTAAATTTGTATTTGGCTGCCGAATTTACCGGCAGCCACATACAGATAACCCACCAGTATCAAACAGATCAGTCAGATCCATGCAAGGCTTCTCTGTGTAAAAGAAATATACTGTAGGAAAAATCAATAATAAAAAAACGGAATGCGGCCCTTCCCTGGTTATAACCAGACCTAGGCTCATTGAGCCGGTTTTGGTTGCAGAAATACAGGGGGAGAAAAAAGCTGGGATCCCCCTGTAATTCTGTGATTCCCAAAGTATGGGGGGAAAAAGGTGTAGGGGTCCCCCGTTTTTTTGGAAACCAGCACAGGGCTCAAACAGTCAGCAGTGTCATGCCACAGCCATGGAACACTTTTCGGCCAAAATATGATCAACCTGGCTGGGGCATAATCTGCAATGCATTACTGGGTAAAAAAATCCCAGGAGGCACTGCAGTGGGGTCAGAGGAGCATGTGCTAAACTCTGATTGTAGGATTGTCCATCACATGCTCCACTGACCTCTGGAGATGATTGGCAGGAGCACAATATGCGACCCCAGACTCCCCAGCCGGCACTCAGCTTCCCCTGCAGCCTCTAGCAGCGAGCACGGAAAAGGGGTGATAACAAGTTATCAGTAGTGGTGCAGGTGTCAGGAGATGCTGTGTCAAGCTGCAGTAAATGTGTTAGGGTTGTCACACCCATATAAGAAAATAAACAAAAGCAAAAGGGTGGAAACTGCACTAATTAACTGGAATAATAAGTGGAGTTTAAATATAGGCGGTGCCAATCATGTAAGCATTAAAAAATATAATACAGAACAACATGTAAAAATAAATGAATAAAAAATTAAAAAAGGAAACATTAAAAAGCTAGGCATGTGCCTTTAGAGAGCCACTTATAGAACCAGTCCATACGGTACCCGAACGGCTGTTCACATCAAGCCAGGGAGTGCTATCGAGTGAACCCTCAATTGCTACCGGGACCTACAAAGTGGAGACATTCATTTTTCTTCCCTTGTGGGCTGGAGCACATCATCTGCTTCCAATATGATTTACACACCATCTTACACCCACGAGGCATTATAGCAAAGGATCTGGCTTCTTAGCAGACTCTTAATACGGTATCGTATGGACTGGTTCTATAAGTGGCTCTCTAAATTTTGTATTAATTTATTTTTACATGTTGTTCTGTATTACCATTTATTAAATATGTTTTTTTAATTACTTATTGGCACCTAAACTCCACTTATTATTCCAGTTAATTACAGCAGTTTACACTCTTTTGCTTTTGTTTATTTTCTAGCAGCGAGCACCCTGCAGGCACCAGTCAGAGCCAGAAGCTCCTCCCTCATTGCTTCCCCTGCACACAGGCCAGTGGCATTAGACAGGGACAGAGTTTATAAAGAGCAGTGGAGGAACAGGGCGTGGGCTACAGCCAGAGAAAGATAACTTGCTACCCTCCTGGAGCATAGATGCCTACCCTCCTGCATTCTGCAGGAGACTCCCTAAAATAGCATCAATCTCCCACTCTCCCTCATTAGTCCAGCAATCACCTACTCTAGCCCACATTACACTGTTACATATTTGGGTGAAAAAAGAAATGAGAGCTAGATACATTTACATTGAATCATCAGCGCCATTTACCAGCACTTTACTAAGTATAGTAGCTCTTACTAACTGCTTTGGGGCTCATCTACATTTGGATATAAGACATTTAACAAGATTCCTCTCATATGTTGCATTACACACCTACGCCTCTAGGTGCCACGTTCACAATCTCTTTTTCCAATCTCTCCATATATGGAACCAGTGGCGTAACTACTGTAAGGCAGCCCCAGCAGCCGCTTGGGGGAACAAGCAGTAGCAGGGTCTGTGTGGGCGCCGGCACCACTCGACGCACTGCTGCCTGCCGCTGCCCACTCACGGAGCACTGGACACGAGTCAGCTGCAGCACGGGTGGGGCCATGGCAGAGATGAAAAATTCCCCCACTGATTCAATTGACTGTATATAGAGCCGGCTATTGGCTACTGTGTACAGGATGGGCGGGCGGATGGGCGTGCTAGGGTGGTCTGGGATGCGTCGGAGCCAAGCGAAGCAGCAGTGTCTGCTGGTCTCTCTTCCTCTCTCCTGCTTCAGTTTCTCTGTTATGCGTGTGACATCATCACGTCACAGGCTGGGGAAACATGCTGGAGAGGAGCCTGGAGGGGGGGCGGCACACACTTTTTGGCAGGGGGGAGCAAAATTTATAGTTATGCCACTGGTTAAAAGCAGCACCAGACAGCAGCACAGCACCACTGCATGGACTATAGCAGCACAGGACCATAGGACTGGACTGCACTAGACTGCACAAGACACAACAGGGGGCCACGGATATTTAAGCGGCCGTTGCCCCTGCCTCGTCCCCCGGCCTGAGGGAGCTGCTGCAGCATGCAAGCCCCTATCACTGCCAGGCATTACTGTTCCCATGGGACTTACTGCTAAACGGTGCTGCAGCCGGGCTGGCCGGACTCCCGGAGGCAGTGACTGACTGCATGCAGGTCAGGGGTGGCGGCAATGGTGCGGTGGTGCAGCCAGGCTAGCCGGACTCCTGGAGGCAGTGACTGATGGCATGCAGGTCAGGGGTGGTGGCAATAGCGCAGTGGTGCAGCCGGACTCCCGGAGACAGTGGCTGATATGCAGGTCGGGGGTGGCGGCAATGGCGGCGGTTGGTAGAGGAGCACGGACAATGACCTGCTGGGTAAGTTTACACTGTTTAGTAAATGATCATGGCTGCATTTTTATGGGCGGCTGTGTGTACTTGCCTGTATGCTGCTGTGTACGGGTATGTTTATTGCATTTGTGGGGAGGTTTAAGTATGTTGTGCGTTTTTGCTGTATGTACAGATGGAGCTAGTCCCATCCTGGCAGGGGATGGCGCTGGCGACGCCAGCCGCCATCCCCTGCCAGCGCCATATCGATGGCGAGAAGGGGACGTGCGCGCACGAGAGGCGCGCGCGTCCCCTTCCGACGGCGCTTCCATCCGCTCCCCCGGGTCCCCGACAGCGCTTCCATCCGCTCCCCCGGGTCCCCGGCTGCGTGTCGGCGGTATGGATGGATGTGTGTGTGCACCTGTAGTATGTATTTATATATTTAAACCACTGACTGTATGTTTGTTTGTGTGTGTGTCTCCTTTGTGTATGTGTGTGTTTGTAAGTATACTGTGTATATGTTTGTACAGTTGTATGAATATTTACAAACTACAGTAGGGGACATGCTGTGATTTCATGATTAAGTTCCCTTGGAGTTCTGATTTTGCTGAATATATGTGTGTGTATATGTAGAAATCCAGATGCCCGGCACAGCCTCCTTAGTCAATGCGTTCTGGGTGCCCGCACTAAAGATGCATACAGGATCCCAGTGTCGGTGCGGCACTCCAAGTATACTCGGTGACGGTAGGTAAAGTAGATATCTGTTTATTAGCAACGTTTCGATGCTACGCTGGCATCGTTATCAAGCAAAATATCACACAAGTAACAAACGAACATACCTTATATAAGCACCCTGTGTTTCAGCGCCGTGCATGCGGCGCAGGTCTATGACGTCAGCGGCATCCGCCGTCCTGACGTTCAGGCCTCTGATTGGTGGTGCACCCGTCACCATAACAACAAAGACAAACAAAATATTCAAATAAAACTGACGCCGTCAGCAGCAAGCATCACATAATGTTACACAGTCACAAGCAATAGTGTAACATATAATCGTTTAAACTCAAGAGAAAAGAAGCATAGATGAACATTAGTGACAGCATAGTCTAAACTTAAAGCAATGTAGAGATGCCCGTATATTCATTCAGACCCTGGGGAGCTACTGTCCCGAGTCTGATAATCCACCTGGCCTCGCACTTCAGTAACGCCGCTCCCCTGTCACCTCCCCTCAGTGTAAGGGGTACATGGTCAATCATTCTATATCTAATAGAAATGACACTATGTTTGTGCAGGGCAAAGTGGCGTGCGACAGGCTGGTCGCTAGATCCTGATGCCAGGGCTTTTTTTATAGCGGATCTGTGGGCTGCCATACGCTCCTTAAAGGCGCGCTCGGTTTTCCCGATATATGACAGCCCACAGGGACAGATGATTTGATAAACAGTGTGGGTGGCATTGCAGGATAAAGTATGACGGATGTGCAATATCTGTCCTGTCCTGGGGTGACAGAATGTGGAGCCAGGTATAAGAAATTGGCAAGTGACACATGGACAACGTACACAGCCCATTTTGCGTGTAGTACGGGAGAGTTTAACAGGGGCAGCATCTGACTTAACCAGTATGTCCTTTAGGTTCCTGGAGCGCTTGTAACTGGTCAAGAGCCTTGCATTTTGTATGCCCACATCTGGGTCAGTTTGAACCAGAGGCCAGTGTGTTTTGACAATTTGTTTGACATTTGGGCTCATCAGATTGTAGGTTGTGACCCAGGGTAGCAGTTCAGAAGATTCTGTGATCTGTGGTCGACTGGACAGCAGTTGATTACGGTCCAGGTGCATCACTTTATCTTTTGTAGCCAAGAGTTCATCAAGGGGATATCCTCTATTAATGAATCGCTGGATCATTTCGTCCATCTGGGTACTCGCAACCATGGTGTCAGACACAATCCGTCTAATACGCAACATTTGGGAGTGTGGAAGACTCCTCACAGATGCCCTGGGGTGGCAGCTGGAGTACAGCAGAGCATTATTTCTGTCAGTTGGTTTTGTGTAGACACATGTGTCTATCATTCCATTTAGGACAGTAATTTGCACATCTAGGAAGTGTATACGATTTTTGTCATGCGTATAAGTAAATTTTATGGGATGAACGGTGGAATTGTGGGCATCAATATATTCACACAATATCGTGGGGGACCCCCTCCAAAAGATCAGGAGGTCGTCGATGTAACGATGGTATTGTACGATATGTGTGGCAATAGACGGATTTGCGAACAGAAAATGTTCTTCAAATTCATACATGAAGACGTTGGCATATGAGGGAGCTACCGCCGCCCCCATAGCCACGCCCATGAGCTGTAAGTAGAACGCATTATTATACAAGAAAAAGTTCTTGGTTAGTATCAAGTTCATGAGCTCAATTGTAAGCTCCACATCAGGGCCAGAGTATGAGGGATTGTCTTTAAGGAAATGTCGCATTGCTTGGAGACCCATTTGGTGAGGTATCGACGTGTATATGTATGGAAGGGATACTTACAGGATCCCTGCGCTCAGGATACTAGCGGTCACCTGACCGAGCCAGGCATCCCCATACTGTAAATCCCGACAGGGGCTCTTTCGGCAGCCTAGCCCTTTCTCGCCTGCAGTGGTGTAGCTAGGCGCCACGGTGCCCGGAGCAAGGCCTCCCCCCCTCCCCAATTTTTAGTATGCGGAGCTCCTGCGCGGTGATAAAGGGTGTGTGGCCTAACATTATACAGTAATGCCCATTGCACATTTTTGTGAACTTTGTAATAGCCATTACACATAAAGCCACATGCCATTATGCCAATTACACATAAAGCCACACATGATGCCAATTCCATAATATATAACAAATTGTAATGCCCATTACATACTATATAACAAACCGTAATGCCCATTACACATTTGACACATAAGTGCCAAAAAATAGTGGGTCCCTGGGACCCCTCACGTCCAAAAAATGGGGTCATAACTGTCTTTTTCTGAGTCCCACACAATAGTGCCACTTGTGCACAGAGGCACCTTGACCTACTGTGCCAGGATTACGCACACCAGTGCCGTCTTTACCATGAGGCACAATGGGCAGTTGCCTAGGGGCCCCAAGGATTCTAGGGGCCTACCCCAATGGCCAAGACGGCACTGCACCAGGGATCTGCTGCGACTGGAAGCTTATTTGCGGGGTGTCGGGCAGGAAGCACCAGGCAGGCATCAGCCGCAGCCACTTACCGAGACCTATACATGTTAATGCAGTGCACAATGCACATCAGCCGGCCCAACCTAAGATCTATAAGAGGGGGCGGGGACAGCAGGCTAAGCCACCAGCAGCGGTCGGACCTCTGTGTTGTGTCCCTGCCCTGCTTCTCACTGATAGCTGCCCTCCTGTCACTCTGTTCCCAGCTGCAGCCCTCGGTCCATGGCCCTGCCTACCTGGGGTCACTCTACTGCCACCACACTCGTCACCATTACACAAACAGTGTAACGTGACACAGAGCTGTCAGCAGGGAGATGATGGTAGCCACCATGGAGACTCCCAGAGTCTGCCACTAAAGGTGCCCAGCTCTCACATGTCATACACACGTACACTGCCAGGGTGCATGCCTGTCTCCTAGCCGCTGCTGGAAGCCGACGGCTGGAATCCTGTAGCTGTAGCGCTATTTTGCCCGTCAGCGGGAGGCGCTGCTGATTTTGAAAAGACATGCCGGACACTGATTAGCTGAGAGAATTCAGCCAACCAGCGTCTGGCCAGTCTTTTCAACATCAGCTTCCCGCCCGCCGCCCTGCAACTAGCGCGGTGCTACAAGCTCAAAGCCCGGGGCAGCGTGCGGCAATGAATAGGCACCGGGGTGGGGGTGGTTCTGGCCACTGACAGGGCTGCTGTCCTCCCCATCTGCCGCTCCTGGCTCTCCCTCCCAGCCGGTGACTCCTGCGCCGCCACGTTCCCGCGAAGCTGCCGCCCAGGAATTCATGTCGATCCTGCCAGTGCCCGACCAATCAGCGTGGGGCGTGTCCCAGGGGACCCGCCCATTTTTAAAAATAGAGTCCCTGGTCAGATCATGTATGAAGGAAAACAGTGTAAGCGGCGCTTTGGAGACCACAATTCAAATATCAAAATGTAATTTATTTTTATGTATAAAAAACAATAAATACAATATACAATACCACCGGCCGGCAGAAAATATAATTATCCCAACATATATAGACAAATATTATTAAAAAGACATTGTTACTGCATAATCAATTAGCTCCTCCACAATTAAAGTATTCCAGCTAATTAACCCAGCTGGGTTATTTTTCCTTCTTTAAGGGCTCTTTTTTAGCCTTAGATGAAATTTTTTTGCAAGGAAAAAACAGCAATGTCCTGTTTACTTCAGCGAGAGTTAGTAATACTTTTATCCAGCATCAAGCAAATAATGGTAAGCAGGTTAGTCAGTCGTACTTTAGCATTTTAGTTAGTCCCTTTAGACCAAGCAAAAACAACGTTTTTAGTGCTCATTCATTCAGCAGATTAGTAAGGAATAACTTCTATACTTATGCTCAGTTGAACCCAGGCAGGAAGGTTGAAATTGTACTCCACTGGGGGCAAGATGCGGTTCACCTAGAGCGGGTCCCCGGCTGCTGGTCTTTCCAATTCTCGCAGCCCTCTCAGGGACTCCCAGCTCTGGTGTTAGTATTCCTCGAATGGTGGGGGTAAGGTGCGGCTCACCTGGAGCGGGTCCCCGGCTGCTGGTCTTCCCGTATTCGTGCAGCCTTTTCAAGGACTCTCAGCTCCGGCGTTGGTTTCCCCGGCTCGTGTGATAGCAGTACCCGGAAGTGACGGTGAGATGGATGACGCGTTTCTCCGCCTTCAATACGTCAGCGGCTTCATCAGATAATTTGTTGGACTCATTCTCCGTCTATTTAACTGCACAGTGTCCCGCCCAACTGGGCGTGTATTAATTACGTCGCTGGTTCACCAGGTTCTCTTATTTGCTGTGCATGTCATATTTGTAAGCCCGAGACCAAGCCTCGATTTCGGCTCCATTCACGCTATTATTTGAAAGGCTTCCTTGTTTGTATGCGGCTCAAGCCTCTATTTCAAATTGCAGTAAATAACTTTATTGTTTTTAACATTCAACATTACTACATCTATAGCAGCAGATAGCCAATGTAACTATGGATATTTGATCCCATACAATCGCCATGTCATAACTCAAAATACACAAACTTAATTCATATATAGGAAAATTATATTTTTAATAAAATAATAAAGAGACATATATAAAAAGGGGGGAACATATATAACAATTATATTAAATGAAAATTAAAAAATATATTAATAACTAATATATATATTTAATAAGTATAATCTACAATAAATAAAATTTATTAAACCTAAAAATATATTCTTAAAACTATATATAAATGTATGTAATATACATACATATAAAAACAAAACTTTTTCATATTTAATATTATTCATTTAAATTGGGTAGATAGTATTAACCAGACATTTCCAATGAGATATACCAAAAACACATATATGTGTGACTAGCAAAAAGGTTTTTATTTCTAGATATATTTAATAAAAGGACTCATAGACCACAGACGTTAATTTAGCACAAGCAGTATTTTTTATATTATAATTCATTTATAGCTCGCAAATAGAGGGGGGCCGTAACCAGATTCTTTATACCTGGTATGTTGCCAGGCTTAGAATAAGGGAGGAGGGGGGACGGAAAGACGAGGAAAGGAAAAGGAAAAGGGGGGGGGGGGGAAAGGAGGGGGAAGAAGAAGTGACAAAGACAAGGAAAGAGAGATGACAGGAGAGCAAAGGAAAAAGAGGGAGGGATACTCCTAAATGCATGTGAACCAAAAATAGGGGAGATTTGGTAAAAAAGAGACATATAGCTAAGAGGGAGAGGTTTATTTTATATAAAGGGGAGATGGCCGTCATGGTATACCGTGTATATTTCCAATACCATTTGTTTCAAATATTGTTTAGTTCTATTGTGTCGTTGAGGCCTCTGGGTATCATTGTTCCCAACTGGAAAATCCAGTAGGCCTCTCTCCTACACAGTAAACCAAAGCGGTCGCCTCCCCTTTTTGCAGGTTTAATATATTCTATGGCTTTAACTCGTATATTTTTTGTACTTTGATTTTGACAGAGGTAAATATGCTTAGACAAAGGGTGGGTTTTAACACCGGCTATTATATTTCTTTTATGTTCCATGAAGCGCGTATGTAGACACCTTGTGGTGCGACCTACATATTGGAGGCCGCAGCCACAGTCTATAACATATACCACATATGTGTGTTTACACCCTATAAACTCTTTTATTTTATATGCACTTTTGTTAGAGAAAGAGACAAATTCGACACTTTTTTGTTGCTCACTATGTAGACAAGTATAGCATTTACTATTTCCACATTTGTGGTACCCCTTTGGGAGATCAGTAAGCCAGTTTTTTCCTCCACTGGTATTTTCCTTATTGGTTTCAGATTCTTGCCCTCCAAAGTGGCTTCGTACCAATTTCGTTTTCAAATTTTCCCCTTTTCTAAATATTACTCTGTCGTTTTTATTTAGAGCTTCTTTTAAGAGATCGTCTTGTTTTAGAATAATCATGTTTTTGCTAATTATTTGTTGAATTTGGTGGGCACAATTATTATATTGAGTTACAAATGACAGTTTTTTCTCTTTATTAGTTATATTTTCTCTTTTTTTCTTTTTGGATGTTTTATCTACAAGAAGTTTTTTTCTTTCAATTTTTTCGACTTCAGTTTTTGCCTTTTGGACAAGACTGTCAGGATAGCCCTGTTCCAAAAAGGTCCCCATTATATTTTGTGTTTGTCTATAGAAAGCTTCTTTGGAGGAGCAATTTCTTTTTATCCGAATCATTTGGCTTTTTGGAATATTATTTATCCACGTTTTTGCGTGTGCACTATCATATTTTAAATAACGGCTCTGATCGACCGGTTTGATATATGTTTCGGTTTCTATCTTATTATTTTTTATAGTGAGCGCAATATCCAGGAAGTTCAAATTAACAGTGCTATGCATGCAAGTGAATTTTAAACCATAGTTATTTATGTTTAAACTATCAGTGAATTGATTAAGTGAATATTCATCCCCATCCCAAACTATAAACAAATCATCTATATATCTGCCATAGAGGACCAGACCCCCCCCGAGCTCGCTCCCCCACACATGTTCGTCCTCAAAGGCGCCCATGTATAGGTTCGCAAAGCTCGGAGCGAATCTGGTCCCCATGGCAGTCCCCCGTGTCTGTAAATAATAATGTGCATCAAATAAAAAGTAATTGTGCTCCAAAATAAATGTGATGATGATTATTCTAAAACAAGACGATCTCTTAAAAGAAGCTCTAAATAAAAACGACAGAGTAATATTTAGAAAAGGGGAAAATTTGAAAACGAAATTGGTACGAAGCCACTTTGGAGGGCAAGAATCTGAAACCAATAAGGAAAATACCAGTGGAGGAAAAAACTGGCTTACTGATCTCCCAAAGGGGTACCACAAATGTGGAAATAGTAAATGCTATACTTGTCTACATAGTGAGCAACAAAAAAGTGTCGAATTTGTCTCTTTCTCTAACAAAAGTGCATATAAAATAAAAGAGTTTATAGGGTGTAAACACACATATGTGGTATATGTTATAGACTGTGGCTGCGGCCTCCAATATGTAGGTCACACCACAAGGTGTCTACATACGCGCTTCATGGAACATAAAAGAAATATAATAGCCGGTGTTAAAACCCACCCTTTGTCTAAGCATATTTCCCTCTGTCAAAATCAAAGTACAAAAAATATACGAGTTAAAGCCATAGAATATATTAAACCTACAAAAAGGGGAGGCGACCGCTTTGGTTTACTGTGTAGGAGAGAGGCCTACTGGATTTTCCAGTTGGGAACAATGATACCCAGAGGCCTCAACGACACAATAGAACTAAACAATATTTGAAACAAATGGTATTGGAAATATACACGGTATACCATGACGGCCATCTCCCCTTTATATAAAATAAACCTCTCCCTCTTGGCTATATGTCTCTTTTTTACCAAATCTCCCCTATTTTTGGTTCACATGCATTTAGGAGTATCCCTCCCTCTTTTTCCTTTGCTCTCCTGTCATCTCTCTTTCCTTGTCTTTGTCACTTCTTCTTCCCCCTCCTTCCCAACCCCTTTTCCTTTTCCTTTCCTCGTCTTTCCGTCCCCCCTCCTCCCTTATTCTAAGCCTGGCAACATACCAGGTATAAAGAATCTGGTTACGGCCCCCCTCTATTTGCGAGCTATAAATGAATTATAATATAAAAAATACTGCTTGTGCTAAATTAACGTCTGTGGTCTATGAGTCCTTTTATTAAATATATCTAGAAATAAAAACCTTTTTGCTAGTCACACATATATGTGTTTTTGGTATATCTCATTGGAAATGTCTGGTTAATACTATCTACCCAATTTAAATGAATAATATTAAATATGAAAAAGTTTTGTTTTTATATGTATGTACCCTATAGATTGTAAGCTTGCAGCAGGGCCCTCCTACCTCCAAGTCTGTATGTTGTTACCCAGTTTGTTTTATCACTGTCTACTATTGTAAAGCGCAACGGAATCTGCTGCGCTATATAAGAACCTGTAAATAAATAAATAAATAAATATTACATACATTTATATATAGTTTTAAGAATATATTTTTAGGTTTAATAAATTTTATTTATTGTAGATTATACTTATTAAATATATATATTAGTTATTAATATATTTTTTAATTTTCATTTAATATAATTGTTATATATGTTCCCCCCTTTTTATATATGTCTCTTTATTATTTTATTAAAAATATAATTTTCCTATATATGAATTAAGTTTGTGTATTTTGAGTTATGACATGGCGATTGTATGGGATCAAATATCCATAGTTACATTGGCTATCTGCTGCTATAGATGTAGTAATGTTGAATGTTAAAAACAATAAAGTTATTTACTGCAATTTGAAATAGAGGCTTGAGCCGCATACAAACAAGGAAGCCTTTCAAATAATAGCGTGAATGGAGCCGAAATCGAGGCTTGGTCTCGGGCTTACAAATATGACATGCACAGCAAATAAGAGAACCTGGTGAACCAGCGACGTAATTAATACACGCCCAGTTGGGCGGGACACTGTGCAGTTAAATAGACGGAGAATGAGTCCAACAAATTATCTGATGAAGCCGCTGACGTATTGAAGGCGGAGAAACGCGTCATCCATCTCACCGTCACTTCCGGGTACTGCTATCACACGAGCCGGGGAAACCAACGCCGGAGCTGAGAGTCCTTGAAAAGGCTGCACGAATACGGGAAGACCAGCAGCCGGGGACCCGCTCCAGGTGAGCCGCACCTTACCCCCACCATTCGAGGAATACTAACACCAGAGCTGGGAGTCCCTGAGAGGGCTGCGAGAATTGGAAAGACCAGCAGCCGGGGACCCGCTCTAGGTGAACCGCATCTTGCCCCCAGTGGAGTACAATTTCAACCTTCCTGCCTGGGTTCAACTGAGCATAAGTATAGAAGTTATTCCTTACTAATCTGCTGAATGAATGAGCACTAAAAACGCTGTTTTTGCTTGGTCTAAAGCAGGGGTGGGGAACCTCAGGCCCTGGGGCCGTATGCGGCCCCCGTAGCCGTCTGAGTGGCCCTCCCACCCACCAGGCAGCTTTGCCGGGAGTCAAGTAAAGGGGAATTCTTGCGAGAGGCCGGTAGTTCTCGCAAGTTTCCTCTTAAATCAACAGCAATTGGAGACTGTCGGTCCTATTCAGCGGCAGCCTCCGAAGCGTGGGGCGGCTGCAGCAGGACAATTTGTAAGAGACATTTTTACATATGGCCCCCGAAGGATTTTTTTCCCCATACAAACGGCCCTTGGCACAAAAAAGGTTCCCCACCCCTGGTCTAAAGGGACTAACTAAAATGCTAAAGTACGACTGACTAACCTGCTTACCATTATTTGCTTGATGCTGGATAAAAGTATTACTAACTCTCGCTGAAGTAAACAGGACATTGCTGTTTTTTCCTTGCAAAAAAATTTCATCTAAGGCTAAAAAAGAGCCCTTAAAGAAGGAAAAATAACCCAGCTGGGTTAATTAGCTGGAATACTTTAATTGTGGAGGAGCTAATTGATTATGCAGTAACAATGTCTTTTTAATAATATTTGTCTATATATGTTGGGATAATTATATTTTCTGCCGGCCGGTGGTATTGTATATTGTATTTATTGTTTTTTATACATAAAAATAAATTACATTTTGATATTTGAATTGTGGTCTCCAAAGCGCCGCTTACACTTTTTTCCTTCGACTATTGTTCTCCTTAAGGGTTGAGTATCCCTTATAAGCGGCAGCCTGGGACTACAATTAGTACCCTGCGCTTGGTTATAATATTTGTCTAGATCATGTATGAGTTCATGTGTCCGGGACTCCAGCCGGCACAGCGGGGAATGGCGAGCGGGCGAATTGGGGGAGCAGGGCGGGGGAGCCGGCAGCAGAGTGCACGGCTCCGGCGCCAGGTTATATTACAGCGCCCGGAGCAAGTGCTCCGCCTGCTCCACCCTAGCTACGCCACTGCTCGCCTGCCCTCCTAACTCTCCCTTTTAGCAACCTAATCCTACCCCCCATGCAGCCTGACCCTATTCCTCCCCTTAAGTGCATAACCCTGCAGCGTAAACCTACCCCCTTCCCCCTGCTCCGCAGCCTATCCCTATGTCCCCTCACTAGTGCCTATCCCTAACCTCCATTCCCTGGGCGCAAGCTAGCAGTCCCCACATACTTACTAATGTCAGGATTCCGTTGATGGCATCCTGATGGCCGGTTATATGAAGGCAGTAGGGATGCTGGCATACACTGAACGCCGACATCCTGACCACCAGGATTCTGACCTTATCCCATACGGAACCCCCCCCCCGAAAATCCTGCGTTTGCCCCTGCAGGACCTACTCGGCGGCTGCGATACAAAGAGGCTGTTCTGGACCGGAGCTGAGATGGCAATAGCCCATTGTATCCTATCATGGGCAGCAGTGCGGTTGGCGGGGGGTCAGTGCTAACCGCACATGGGCAGACCCCCTGGCACCCGGCTCTGGACATCACAGGGACGGACTCTTTTTGGAGCCCTGTCCCTGCGCCCTCAGGGATGATACATCCCTGTGATGTGTTTACAATGCGATCCAGGGCGGTAATATTCAGCCCAGATTGCATTGTAAATGTGATCAATAATAAATGGGCCCCTTAGTCACCACCCAGTCAGAGGGAAATCCTGCCCTGAAAATGGCTTGTGAAAATCACATCAATCAGCGAATAACTGGGTTTTCAGTCTGTGCGAAACCCAAATCCTACTGTGCGACAGAGACAGACTGATTGAGGCCGGAGCTGATGTCACAGGACCCTCCCTAAAATGTTTGGGCAGGCCAGTGGTTTCCCTGACACTCCCAGATAGTGGCTGGGTGACACCCCCCAAACATCGGATTCCTGCCAGTCAAATAGCGATGAAAAGAAATGCTCATTTTTGTTGCTGTTTGGCTACAGGTAGGCGTACAGTGACCCATATGCACGTGCACAATGCTGAGGTCTTAATACCCCCAATGTGCAGGGCATAATTGTGAGGGGCTTACTGTACAGAGCAGTACTGTGTGGGCATTATTGTGTGGGCAATACTGTGTGGGGCAATACTGTGTGGGGCATCATTGTGTGGGCAATACTGTGTGAGCAATACTGTGTGGGACATTATTATGTGGGGCAATACTGTGTGGGGCAATACTGTGTGGGGCAATACTGTGTGGGGCATTATTGTGTGGGCAATACTGTGTGGGGCAATACTGTGTGGGGCATTATTGTGTGGAGCAATACTGTGTGGGCAGTACTGTGTGGGGCAATACTGTGTGGGCAATACTGTGTGGGGCAATACTGTGTGGGGCATAGTTTGCGGGTCATTGCTGTATAGGACATACTGTAGGGCCTAATTCGGCATGGATCACTAATATGAGAAGTTGCAGATGACTGTGAGTAGATTGCAGCTGCCAGGGGCGTAACTAAAGCATTCAGGGCCCCATAGCTAAATCCCCCCCCCCCCATTACAATGCCTCTGGGGGGGTCAGAAAGTGATAGAGGATTTCATGGAAAAAGAGGGAGAGTAAGAGAGAAGGAGAGAGAAAGGATGTCAGTAACACAGACAGTACGGTTCAAGGAGGGAGAGAGAGATGGGCAGCGTCGGGGAGGGAGAGAGAGATGGGCAGCGTCGGGGAGGGAGAGAGAGATGGGCAGCCTCAGGGAGGGAGAGAGAGATGGGCAGCGTCAGGGAGGGAGAGAGAGATGGGCAGCGTCCGGGAGGGAGAGAGAGATGGGCAGCTTCGGGGAGGGAGAGAGAGATGGGCAGCGTCGGGGAGGGAGAGAGAGATGGGCAGCGTCGGGGAGGGGGAGAGCGATGGGCAGCGTCGGGGAGGGAGAGAGAGATGGGCAGCATCGGGAGGGGGAGAGCGATGGGCAGCGTCGGGGAGGGGGAGAGCGATGGGCAGCGTCGGGGAGGGAGAGAGAGATGGGCAGCGTCGGGAAGGGAGAGAGAGATGGGAGAGTTGGGGAGACACAAAAAGTCATGAAGAAAGAGAGAGAGTCAGTCAGTCAGGGGGCAGGCATAGACGGTGCAACAGAGCACGATATGGAGACATAGATGGACAGACATGCAAACAGACGGACAGATGGGTGGGAATGGGGTCTCACATTATTATTATTATTAATTAACAGTTTCTTATATAGCGCACACATATTCCACAACGCTTTACAGAGAATAGTTGAACATTCACATCAGTCCCTGCCCCAGTGGAGCTTACAATCTATATTCCCTACCACATGCACACACAGACATTCTAGGGTTTATTTTGTTGGGAGCCAATTAACCTGCCAGTATATTTTTGGATTGTGGGAGGAAACCGGAGTACTCGGAGGAAACCCACGCAAGCACGGGGAGAATATACAAACTCTGCACAGTTAGAGCCATGGTGAGAATCAAACCCATGACCTCAGTGCTGTGAGGCAGTAATGCTAACCATTACACCATCCGTACTGCCCAATTACATACATATACTGCCTTCCTCATACATACATACATACATAAATCCACTGACTCCCTCATAAATACTGTACAAACATTCATTCACTGCCTCCCTCATACATACATAAATACATACATGCATACATACATACATATATACATACACTGTCTCACTCATACATACATACATACATACTGTGCATACATTCGTACATGCATCCATCCATACATACATACATACATACACTGTCTCCCTCATACATACATACATACATACATACATACATACATACAGTACATGCATATATACATACATACATACATACATACATACATACATACACTGTCTCACTCATACATACAAACATACATACTGTACATACATACATACATACATGCATCCATACATACATACACTGTGTCCCTCATACATACATACATACATACACACACACACACACACACACACACACACACACACACACACACACACACACACACACACACACACAAACACACACACTGTATCCCTTATACATACATACAGTACATACAAAGTACATACATACACTGTCTCCCTCATACATACATACATACATACATACATACATACATACATATACACACTGTATCCCTCATACATACATACATACATGCATACATACATACATACATACATACATACACTGTCTCCCTCATACATACATACATACAAACATACATACAGTACATACAAAGTACATACATACACTGTCTCCCTCATACATACATACATACATACATACATACATACACTGTCTCCCTCATACATACATACATACAAACATACATACAGTACATACAAAGTACATACATACACTGTCTCCCTCATACATACATACATACAAACATACATACAGTACATACAAAGTACATACATACACTGTCTCCCTCATACATACATACATACATACATACAAACATACATACAGTACATACAAAGTACATACATACACTGTCTCCCTCATACATACATACATACATACATACATACAAACATACATACAGTACATACATACACTGTCTCGCACATACATACATACATACATACATACATACACTCTCTCCCTCATACATACATACAAACATACATACAGTACATACAAAGTACATACATACACTGTCTCCCTCATACATACATACATACAAACATACATACAGTACATACAAAGTACATACATACACTGTATCCCTCATACATACATACATACATACATACATACATACAGGGCCGGCGCTACCCACTCAGCAGCTCCTGCAAAGAGGGAGGTGCCATGCTGAAAAGGCCCTGTCTCCCTCCCTGCTCTGCTAAAGCTGCCTCAGCCCTCACTGTCACTGCCTCCTGCACACCGCCCGCAGCACCTGTCTGACAGCGGGCAGGCGGCAGTATAAAGAGTTGCTCCCTGCACCACGAGTGCACACAGGCTGCACGCCACCCGCAGTGCCTGTCTGACAGCAGGCGGCAGTATGGAGAGGCATACATACATACACTGTCTCCCTCATACATACATACATACATACATACATACATACATACACACACTGTATGCCTCATACATACATACATACATACACTGTCTCCCTAATACATACATACATACATACATACATACATACATACAGTACATACATACACTGTCTCCCTCATACATACATACAATATACATACACTGTCTCCCTCATACATACTGTACATACATACATACATACATTCATACAGTACATACAAAGTACATACATACACTGTCTCCCTCATACATACATACATACATACATACATACATACTGTACATACATACATTCATACTGTACACTGTCTCCCTCATATACATACATACATACATACACATATTACATCCTATAGATTGTAAGCTTGCGAGCAGGGCCCTCCTACATTTTGACTGTCTGTAAATACCTTGTTTGTTGTATCCCTGTCTCCTTTGTAAAGTGGAATGGAATATGCTGCGCTATATAAGAAACTGGTAATAAATAAATGGTACTTGTTTCCTAGCACGGCACCAGCGATTTTAATTGCATTGATCGGGACCTAAAAAATCGCGTCGATCGCATCACATGCAACCAAATCGCATGCGATGCAATTGACGCGATCGTGGCGAGCGCAGCGAGCCCCGTGAGGGGACGCGCATTACTTCACAGGTATTACACGGCCCCTCGCGTGGCTCGCCACGGTTCGGGCACTTTATAATGTCAACTCCACGCCGATGTGGATAGTGGGGTTATGAAAAGGTCGGAGGACACGTACCGCTGCCCCTCGCGGCCTCGCTGCGCTCGCCACGCTTCGGGTTGGCGTCAATAGTGGGGTGGCGTTAACAACGTGGGGCCATTTCACATACTTAATACTCAAAAATCGGGCCCATTGGGCCATTTCATATTGTTCCATACATGTATGTAAAATCGCGTTGATCGCGTCGGTCGCATTGCATGCCATTATAATGGCATGCGATGGACGCGATGAACGAGATTTTATCCATGCCGGCAATAAAGGCTAAAAATAGCCTAATATTGCGTCGGTCGCGTCAATCGCATACCTTAAGTTACCTTAACTTAAGGTATGCGATTAACCACGACGGGACCCGTGCTAGAAAACAAGTACCAAATAAATAAACTGCCTCCCTCATACATACATACATACATACATACATACATACACTGTCTCCCTCATACATACATACATACATACATACATACACTGTCTCCCTCATACATACATACATACATACATACATACATACATACACTGTCTCCCTCATACATACATACATACATACAGTATATACGTACATCCATACATATATTCAATGTCTCCCTGTACATGCATGATATGATCTCCCTATATAGTGCTGCAATGTCTGGGGAACACATGGGCAGAATTCCATG
This sequence comes from Crinia signifera, assembly GCF_055691185.1. NCBI lineage: Eukaryota > Metazoa > Chordata > Amphibia > Anura > Myobatrachidae > Crinia > Crinia signifera. The sequence continues at coordinate 108,266,551 of NC_139226.1, read as the reverse complement.
GGTGGCAGACAGTACCCCCCCCCCCCTCCCTCCATTAGGGTCCTTTGCAGTAGCCCCACTCCCTGATCTCCCCCCCCCCCCCCCCCAATAGGCTCCATGGCACTAACACCACTCCCCCAGGAGGCTCCATTGCAGACAGTAGCCCCCCCCAGCTAGGGGTGCGCTGTAGTTGCCGGCGCTGCTTTTCATAGGACCCCGTGCTCCTGTCCCTTATTTGCAGGTGGGCGGAGCGGTTGTAAGCAGCCAGCACCGTGGATGTGACTGTATGTATCTTCCGGTGCTGCTGCTGCCGACCCGCCGGCGGAGAGACAGGGATGGGAGGGAGCCACAAAAGACACGGCAGTGCTTCTCTTAGCAAGGAGTACTGCTAACACCCGGCTACACCGCGGTGGTGGATAAAAAAATACTTGGTGCAGGGGTTCCTTGCTGTGCCCACGGCCACGGGCCCCCTTAAATGGCAGGTGCACCCCCTGCACCTTCTATCGTCACACCACTGGCTGCTGCCTAGAAAGAGAACCCACCCCGTGCAAGCCTGCAAATGAATTAAAAAAACTACCGCAACATACTATTTTCCATTAACATCTAAAGGATTTTGCCATATGCAAATGTGAGAAACTCTGAGGCTTCACAGAGTGATAATGTCTCAGAGTGATGATGTCACAATGTAATACTGATCACATGGTCTGAGCTGTTTGGCTCTGGGCTCATATCTTCACGGAAACTGGATGAAGGAAGACGTTATCCGTGAAGATGGGCTGTTATCTTAGCAAGTGTTGTGATGACGATGCTGATGTGCAGTGCGCTGCACCTGTGAGATCCCAGAATGCCGATGTCTGCGATAGAGACGGCGATTTCCCAACTGAAGATCAGAGATATTTGTTATGGAAGTGGAAGATAATTTCCACACCACCGGCATTTAGCCCCAGAAGGAGCAGATGGCTCAAGCGCCATAGGTTTACCACCAGAAAGAGCAGAAGGCGCAAGCTCCCCAGGTTTACACCTACACTGACCCCCATAGAGGAGGAGGAGGAGCCTGAGATACTGTTGGCCCGGGTATTGGCAACTTGGCGCCTGTCATCGGGCTACCAGAAGTGGAGGGATTTGTACCCTATAACATCATTATATTGATGCTTATACAGAACTGGGTAATCAGACTGTATATATATATCCGTACTGCTGCTGGTCGGTGGTGACATGGACAGTGTATACCTTTGTGTATATTTGTATATATGTAAATTTGTAAATATTGTAAATATTGTACATAGTTATAGATAGATCGATCTATCTATCTATCTATCTATCTATCTATCTATCTATCTATCTATCTATCTATCTATCTATCTATCTATAGATAACCAATGTACAATAAAACTCTGTACAATAACAGTCCGTGATTGTGTGTGATGTGTGTGACACAACCCTGGTGCACGCGCTGCTGGTGCATACCTACACATATCCGACATCACACTAAGACCAGTCACTACCTTTGCTGTGCAGTGCTTCTCAGTGTCAGTAGTGGCGCAGAAGGGGGTGTGTGTGTGTGGGGGGGGAGTGGGTACTTTCTACCTGGGCCTGGGCCTGTTGGAGAGTCCTGCACCTCCTCCTTCATTGCAGGTTGAGAGAGAACCAACTGTCACTGCAACTGCCTCTCTCCCCAGCTCAGCACATGCTGCTTAGTGCTATGTCCTGAGCTGGGGAGAAAGGCTGCTGCAGCACCCCTTAAGTGTCAGTCCTCAGGGTCCTAGCAGTGCATGTTTTCCTCAAAGCCTAGCCAGCATACTTACGTACCATCTCGAAATGTCTGGGAGGGTCCCAAAAATCAGGTCCCACTCCTGGAGGGCGAGGCTAAAATGACGCAAATCGCATCATTTATTACCACCCCCTCCTCGAAGAGCGGCGAATCACGGCATTTACGGCACGGCATCTGCCCCCCAGACAAGCTGCAGAAAGTCTCATCTCCGGGCTTTTCCCAGAGAGGAGACAGCTGTGGTAGGCAAGTATGCTAGCCAGTACACAGGTGTAGTCATTACTAACTTACACCATATTCTGGGGTAGATGTAGTGATAAGGGGGGAGAAGTGAGCCAGAGGAGAAGTGGCCCATGGCAACCAATCAGCACTTAAGTCACATATTTTATTTGCATAATATGAAATTATACAGAGCAGCTGATTGGTTGCCATAGGCTACTTCTCCTCTGGCTTATCTTATCTCCCTTATCACTGCTTCATACACCTACCCCAATATGTGCTGCATTCATTCCTTACTGACATACTGTAAAGATCCACAAGTGGTCTGTAGATCATTATGGGGCAGATGTACTAACCAGAGTTAAGTGCAGAAATGCACTGAACGCTGGTTAACTGGGGGCAATTACGTTTTCCATAATGTATTACTAGCGCACCTAATGTGCGCTGGTGACAGCCCGCCGAGTTACGCTCAGCGTGGCTGTCCCCTGAAATCCCCCCCAGTGATTAGCGGCCGGGGCGATGTATTAACAGCCGCTTCGCCAGCTCAGGGCTAGCGCTGTCCTATCCCCCACTGCAGGGACAACGCTAGCCCTGCTGCTGGCTCCAAGCTGCGCTGGAGATCTCATGATAAAAGTGAGATTTTGCGCATGCCCATTAGAGCCGGCCCTGGGGAAAGCACGAGTGCACATGCACTTGGCCTCCGGGGCTGCTGATAAGGATTTAATACTCACAAATGGTGACAGGATATCAGACATACAGTATATGTGGGTGAGAACCTGGGATCCAGTGATCATCAAGCAGTATGGTTTAGTATTAAGGCAGGGTCCAACTCCAGTCACACAAAAACTAAGGTGTTGGATTTTAGGAAGGCTGACTTTGCAAAAATGGGGAGATGTTTAAGCGATTCATTAGCGGATTGGAGGAACTTGAAAGGAGTGCAGGAGAGGTGGAAAAAAATAAAAAGTGCAATACTAAAAACAACGGACCTTTGTATCAAAAGGCTCAATATAGTATCAAGGGTACTATAATGGAAACTACTGAGGAGGAAAGAGATCTAGGAGTCACTATTTCAAGTGACTTAAAGGCAGGAAAGCAATGTAGCAAAGCAATGAGGTAGGCTAGTCAGATGCTTGGTTGCATAGGGAGAGGAATCAGTAGCAGAAAAAGGACGAAATAATGCCACTTTATAGGTCATTGGTACGGCCTCATCTGGAATACTGTGTCCAGTTCTGGAGACCATATCTTCAGAAGGATATAAAATAGAATCAAAAGCTTACCTAAGCTTGAGATGAAATAAGCACCCTGTTTTTGTAGTAAGAATTAGTAGAGCAGTTGTCATTGGTGGTTTAGTGCTAGGTACTGGTTGGTTGCAGGTCAGGTGGGTTAGCCAGTAGTGACAGAGTAGGGGGAGGAGTTTGAAAGGTTATATAAGTGTTAGCTGAGGTAAATTATCCCTCTTGCCATTTTTGGATTCCCTGGAGATTGCGGTCCCTCTGGAGTCTGGATAGGCTAAGTATCGCTTTAATTACTATTTTTCTATATTCTATTCGCTCTAAGCTTTCTAGTTCTTATCTATATCTGTGTATAAATCCTTCTTTTCGTTTTTGACTGTTTTATTTCTCTGTCATTCCCCCTCGGTTTTAGTGTCTGGCTGCTGGCTGCAGTCATTTGCTGCGCCTGCGGGTTTTTCAGCGCTTAGTGTGGTGAAATTTTTTCTGTAGGTAGTGGGATGTCTCGCCCTCGCCGCAATGCGCCCCCTCCCCGGCGGCTGGTGGAAGCGGCTAGGCCGTTACAGGCCGCCGCGTCCTCCCAGGTCTCCAGGGGAGCACGCTTGTCAGCGGCGGCGGCGGTGGGGGGTTCGCGCCTGGACCCTGCTCCCCCAGTTAACTTGGCGGGAGTAAGAGGGAGGGCGCGAGGACGCAGTGGATCGGCGGGGCGGGCGGCTGCTCGCTCTGCCGGGGGACAGGACTCTGTAATGGCGGCCGCGGGAGTAGGCACGCCGCGCCCGGCCCCCTCGCCTTCCGGCCTGCAGGCTTGGTTGGCTAGGGGGGCGCAGGGCAGGGGGTCACCTTCGCTGGTCAGCAATACTCAAGGGGGGGGCCCAGGTCGGACAGTGGGGGTACAGAGGTGGCGACTAGCCCCGCCCCCTTATCTCAGGCGGACATTTTGTCCACTGAATATTATCATGCAAGGGGCAGTCCTACAGCTTCAGGAGCTGGGGACATGCAGCAGCGGGGGCAGTCAAGTAACTTGTCCCCTGCCAGCAGGCAGCGGGATTTTAGGGTAAATGATTGGCAGTCACCTCAGTCAGTGAGAGGTGCGTTTTCACCTATTGTTAGGGTTAGATCCTCTCCTTTGCCAAGCTTCGCCCAGCCCCCACCTGCACCAGTGTTAGTGCAGGGGCCGGTGCCGGTAGTGCAGCCTGCAGGTCTGCAGGCAGTGGGTGGGGTAGGGAGCAATGTAGCAGCGGTCCAGGCAGCTCAGTTCAGGAGTTGGTCCCCCTATTTTAACACTGCAGCCCAGCAGCAAGGGATGCAAGGGCAGTGGCCAGTGGGGCCGCAGTGGGGGAGCATGCAGCAGCCATTTTATCAACCACAGGGTCAGGCTTGGCTGAGCACGGTGCCTGGTAACCAGGGCCAGCAGTTTTGGGCAATAAATCAGGGATTTGGGCAAGCTCCAGGTGCGTTTTATGGAGTTAGTGGTCAGCAGGGCGTAATCACCTCAGCGCAGCAAAGCAATTTTCAATTGCCACCCCCACCACCACCCCCGCCCCCGCCCATGCCAGAGGCCGCACCCCCCATGGTAACTGCAGCGCTTCAGCAAGTTGGGCAGGGAGGGGGGCCTGTCAGGGAGCAGGGTGTCAGTGAAGAGGTTATTACATTAGATGCTGATGAAGAGAATGTTATGAGATCTGTTCCTGTTAGTATTCCTTTGCAGGCGGTTTCGGAGGGCGTAGGGCCTGGAAGCATATCTGAAGTCCTGGAGTCATCGAGTCAAGTCGCGGTGGGCGCACTGCGCGGCGTGGGACAGTCGGTTAGAGCTGAAGAGCAGGCGGGGCCGTCAACATCAGGAGCAGGTGAGATCTCGCACACAGCGCAGCAGCAAGCGGAAGGGTCGCATTCAGACAGTTCATCTGATTCATCCAGCTCGGATGGTAGGCCGCGCAAGCTGATGAAGTACTTTGCGCAGAAAATTAGGGGAAAGAAAAAGGGAGCAGGGGGTTCGAGGAGCGTGGCTAGCAGCGCAGCCAGGGTAGGTCCGGATGCATCGGGTGACGCGGTGCATTGTTCTAACACGGCCATATTGAGGGGTGTGAGGTCAAAAATTAGAGACAAAATAAAGAAGGGACGTTTCGTGGACATGTTTGCTATAACACATGAAGCAAAGAAAGAATTGGATGCGGCCAAGGCAAAAGGCCCGGCAGCAGAGGAGGCTAGGAGGTCTTATACCATCTGGCTGGCAGGGGCTTATGTGTTTGCAGCATGCTACACGGAAACCAGGCCATCGGAGCATATGAATATGTTTAAGTATTTTCATCTAATACATAACATGTATTCAACAGGCAGGGTTAATGCATGGAGGCAGTACGATGAGCTTTTTAGGAAAAAGCAGGATGGGCAAAAAGTTTTTAGTTTAGGGTTTAAGGACGTGGAAGTGTGGTTGGAAGTTACCCAACAAATGAGGGGGTCAAGTGAAGCAGGGGGGGGGCGAAGGCAGTTTTTTCTTAACAGGCCCGGGTACAGTGTGCCCGGGAGGGGAAAATGCTATGCTTTTAACAACGGGCAGTGCTCAAAAGGAGCAGGGTGTAGGTACAGGCACGTGTGCTTGCAATGCAGTGGGGCCCACCCAGCAAAAGAGTGTGCAAGACCAAGGGGGCAAGCAGCTGGGAGAGGAGAGGCTGGGCCTGGCAATAGGCAAGGCGGAGTCGCCAGTTAGGATTGAGGAGTTAAAGAGGTGGTTAAGGCTCTATCCTCTTAGGGAGGAAGCAGCCTTTTTATTGCAGGGTTTTTCAGAGGGTTTTCGTTTACCGGTTATAGATAGGGTTATTGCATCGGCAAATAGGAACCTGAAGTCGGCTAGGGATTTCCCAGAGGTGGTTCGAAAAAAAAGTGCAGAGCGAAGTAAACTTAAGCAGAATGGTAGGACCTTACAGGGAGCCCCCAATCGAGGATCTATGTATTTCTCCGCTGGGGGTGGTGCCTAAGAGAGAGCCTGGGAAATATAGGTTGATTCAGCATTTATCTTATCCAGAGGGGGGGTCAGTGAATGAGGCGTTAGATCAGGAGGTTTGTAGCGTCAGCTATGAATTGTTTGAGCATGCATTAAGCTTGGTGCAGGGTTTCGGTAAGGGAGCCTTGATGGCTAAGGTAGATGTGGAATCAGCTTTTAGGATTTTGCCTTTGCACCCGGAATCGTTCAAGTATATGGGTTTTAAGTTGGGAGGAGAGTTTTATATAGACAGATGTTTACCGATGGGTTGTTCGGTTTCATGCTCATTCTTTGAGCGTTTTAGCAGCTTCCTGCAGTGGTGTATTAAGGCAGGTTGTAAGCAGCAAGGGGTTACCCACTACCTGGACGACTTTTTGTTAATAGGTCCGGCGGATAGTGAGGTGTGTAGTGAGTTACTTTTTTCAACCAGTGCATTGTTTTGGGTACTGGGGGTGCCAATTGCAAAGGAAAAGACGGAGGGGCCTGTTAGTAAGCTATCTTACTTGGGTATTGAGATAGATACAGTAGTGGGTATTTGCAGGCTTCCAGAGGAAAAGGTGTCGAGGTTGAAGGGGCAGTTGGAGGAGTTCTTAGAGGTGAAAATGGTCACTTTGAAGCAGTTGCAGTCATTGCTGGGGTTGTTAAATTTTGCCTGTAGGGTGATTCCAATGGGCAGAGTTTTTTGTAGAAGGTTGGAGAGAGCCACGGCGGGGGTTAGGGAAGCCTCATCATCAAGTTAGAATCTCCGCGGAGTTAAAAGAAGATCTGAAAGTTTGGCTATGTTTTGTGCAGGATTTTAATGGGGTTAGGATTTGGCAGGAGGCGGTGGCAAATGACGAACTGCAATTATTCACGGATGCATCTGGGGCAATAGGTTTCGGAGCTTATTTTAAGGGGCACTGGTGCGCGGAAGCGTGGCCGGAGGATTGGAGGGTGAAAGGATTTACTGCTAGTATGTTGCTGTTAGAGCTTTTCCCAATAATCGTGGCAGTGGAACTATGGGCTAGGCAGATTGCTAACAAGAACATTGTTTTTTGGTGTGACAATTTGGGGGTAGTTCATTCAGTCAACAATCAGCGGTCGGATTGTCCAAGGGTAATGCGTTTGCTTAGGCATCTCATTCTGCGATGTTTGCAGGAGAATATTACTTTCTCAGCAAGGCATGTCCCGGGGGTAAGGAATGAAATAGCGGATGCATTGTCGAGGTTCCAATGGGATAGGTTCAGGAGGCTGGCGCCAACAGCAGATATTGATGGTGTGTCATGTCCTTCTCAATTATGGCAGATCATCGAGCCGGCATCGAGAGTCTAGCCCTGAAGGCTTTGGCCCCAAGTACGCTGAGAAGTTACTCGGCGGCTTGGAACGAATGGTCGGTTTTTACAGCAAGGTGGGGTAAGGGTAAGTGCCAGGAGGAAGTCATGTTAGAATTCGTTTGGGCTTGCCACCAGGAGGGTAGATCTAGGGCAGCAATGTCCGGGGCTTTGGCGGGAATCGCTTATTTCGCTAAATTGAAGGGTCAAAAAGACCCTACCAAGTCATTCCTGTTGTCTAAGGCATTGAAGGGGTGGGCCAGAGAGCAGAGGGCGGAAGGAGATTTGAGAAGGCCAATAGATCAGGGTTTGCTGCAGGATTTAGTCACGGCTGTTTCGGGGGTAGCAGTGGATGAGTATGAATCAGCCCTGTTTGGTTTGGCATTTGTGCTTGCGTTTTTTGGGGCATTTAGGATTGGGGAGTTAGTGGCAAGAAATAAATCGTGTGTGGTGTCTGGGGTGTTGAAAGAGAATGTGGTGATTAAAAAAGATTTAGCGTTGATAAAGATTCAGAGATCAAAAACGGATCAGCTGGGTAGGGGGCGCTGGATTTCTTTGAAGGCAGAGGAGAATAAAGGGATCTGTCCGGTTGAGTTGGCAAACAAATTCAATTTGGTTAGGCCAAAGGGGGGGGTTCAGTGGTTAGTGCATAGGGATGGTACGCCATTAACTAAATTTCAATTTTCTAGTGTGTTTGGTAAGTGTTTGGTGGCCTTGGGCATCCCGGAGGAAGAATATGGTACTCATTCTTTTAGAATTGGAGCAGCAACTTGCGCAGCGGTAGCGGGCAGTTCAGAGGAGGCGATAAAGCGGCTGGGTAGGTGGAGATCGTCAGCTTTTAAGGCGTATATAAGAGGGGACAAGTTATAGAGAGCGCGCTCCTGGCGAGTTTGTTTTTTAGGTAACCCAGGGCCATAAGCCGCCTGCCTTTTATGAAGGGGGATTGGATGGCGTTTCACTTTTTTCCTCTTAAAATCTGAGGTTTTGTGTTGTTCACATCCATCTGGGTAGCCTAAACAACTCAGTTTACCTTACCTTGGCTAGTTGCTTTAGATATGTTGAGTAATTTAAGTTTCTAATGATTATCTTATATAATTTTATTTTAGGTTCGGCTGATGTGGTGGGTAGGGTGTGGATTGTAGGACACTCATATATATATTGGGCAGGAAGGCATGAGAACAGGACCAAAGGGACTGGTAGGGTGAAGTGGATTGGTGTCAGAGGTCTTTGCTGGTTTAGATTATGGGACTTATTATTGATTTCAGAGAAGAAGTGGGGTGCTCCAGATGTGCTGATAATTCACGCAGGTGGCAACGACTTAGGGTCGTGCAAAGGCGTTGAATTCATTATAGCGATTAAGATTGATCTTCAGGGCATAAAAGAGAGATGGCCCGAAGTGAGGTTGTATTGGTCGGAGATGATTCCGAGGAGGGTATGGAGAGGGACACAAGGAGGAGCTGCATTAGATAAGGTGAGGAGAAAGCTCAATGCAGCAGTGTCCAAGTTTATCTGGAGCATTGGAGGTTTTGTGATTAAGCATCCGGGTATCAGATATGAGAAGGCGGAGCTTTATAGAGCAGATGGAGTGCATCTTAATAGGGAAGGGATGAAGTTATTTGTCACAGCCTTGTTGGGAGCGCTGGGTATGTGAGGATCTTTAGCTGGGTGGCGGACTCTGGCCTGCGGTGGCGGCCTTCGTTTTGGCGGAGAGCATGGCTCCTCGGTTGAAAGAGATTAGCGTGACAGAAATTGGCTAGCATTTTCCCTGGGAGAGAGGCGAGTCGGTCACTACCTTAGGGGAGGACCAGGTCACCATCTTAGGGAGGGACCAGTGCTCTGCCAGTTAAGGGAAAATTGAGCTACTCAGTTAGGTTACGCAGGGCGTGGCTATGGCCACGCCCATTTTTACATGGATACATAGGCGATTGCCGAGGGCCATGCTTCTTGGGCCACTTTTGATTAATCCTTGAATTTCCAGCCATTCGTTTAAATAAATTCTGGCTGTGACCTTAATTTTCCAATTTACACAGTTGTCTGAGTCATTATTTATTGTCTCCGAGTCAAATTATTTGTGTCCGAGTCTTTATTTCATTAGCGTAGAATTCTGAATGAGTAAAACATATGGGTGACTTAATAGAATCAAAAGCTTACCTAAGCTTGAGATGAAATAAGCACCCTGTTTTTGTAGTAAGAATTAGTAGAGCAGTTGTCATTGGTGGTTTAGTGCTAGGTACTGGTTGGTTGCAGGTCAGGTGGGTTAGCCAGTAGTGACAGAGTAGGGGGAGGAGTTTGAAAGGTTATATAAGTGTTAGCTGAGGTAAATTATCCCTCTTGCCATTTTTGGATTCCCACCCACCCACCCGAAGTAAGAAATTTTGTTGTGTAAGTGCAAAGGTTTAGGACCTTGCAGGAGGAGGAAAAGGAGAAGTTGCAAAGGCTGAGGGCCTTGCAAATTGAAGGGCGAAGGAAAAGTGCAAAGGTTTAGGACCTTGCAAGAGTGATGGAGGGCGGAGAGCATGGCTCCTCGGTTGAAAGAGATTAGCGTGACAGAAATTGGCTAGCATTTTCCCTGGGAGAGAGGCGAGTCGGTCACTACCTTAGGGGAGGACCAGGTCACCATCTTAGGGAGGGACCAGTGCTCTGCCAGTTAAGGGAAAATTGAGCTACTCAGTTAGGTTACGCAGGGCGTGGCTATGGCCACGCCCATTTTTACATGGATACATAGGCGATTGCCGAGGGCCATGCTTCTTGGGCCACTTTTGATTAATCCTTGAATTTCCAGCCATTCGTTTAAATAAATTCTGGCTGTGACCTTAATTTTCCAATTTACACAGTTGTCTGAGTCATTATTTATTGTCTCCGAGTCAAATTATTTGTGTCCGAGTCTTTATTTCATTAGCGTAGAATTCTGAATGAGTAAAACATATGGGTGACTTATACATTAGAGAGTGTACAAAGAAGGGCAACTAAAATGGTGCATGGCCTACATCACAAAACGTACCAGGAAAGACTAAAAGATCTTAACATGTATAGTTTGGAGCAGAGAAGGGAAAGGGGGGACATGATAGAAATCTTCAAATATATCAAGGGTTTTAACATAGTACAGGAGAGAAAATTTTCTTCAAAGGAAAAGAAGTAATAGAACACGATGACATGCACTGAAACTGGAGGGAGGTAGGTTCAGGGGAAATGTTAGAAAGAATTACTTCACAGAAAGGGTAGTGGATAAGTGGAATAGCCTACCATCAGAGGTGGTAGACGCAAAGACAGTAGTACAATTTAAACATGCTTGGGAAAGGAATATGAATATCCTTACAAAGAAATAAGGATTAAAAAGGGTTGAGATTACCTGAAGGGTAAAAAAGGGGCAGACTAGATGGGCCAAATGGTGTTGATCTGTCGTCAAATTCTGTTTCTATGTTTCTAAGTAGAGCCATTAACGCTGGGCATAACGGCTCTCTTTATCGACTGGAGGGGGGGGGGGGGGGGGGTGGTCAATACATTTCCCAGTACTTGTTTCCTAGTACGGCCACACCGATTTCCATCGGGGTGGTCGTGTCGGAAAAATTGCGTCGGTCGCATCGCATGCGATTTGGTCGCATGCGATGAGACCGATCCGACTTTTTAATTGAATCAAATGTGAATAGGGTCCCTGGGACCTGATTTTACATTGGATTCAATGTAAAATATTCCCTAGACCCCCAAATTTAACACCGTAAACCCCACCCCACGATTGACGCCAACCCGAAGCGTGGCGAGCGCAGCGAGCCCGCGAGGGGTGGCGGTGCGCGTCCTCCGACCTTTTCATTCCCCTACTATCCATGTCGGCGTGGAGTTGAGAATATAAAGTGTGGCGAGCGCAGCGAGCCACCGAGCCCGAAGCGTGGCGAGCGTACGCGTATAACTTCACAGGTATACGCGTCCCAAAGCGGGGCTCGCTGCGCTCGCCACGCTTCGGGCTCGGTGGCTCGCTGCGCTCGCCACACTTTATATTCTCAACTCCACGCCGACGTGGATAGTAGGGGAATGAAAAGGTCGGAGGACGCGCACCGCCGCCCCTCGTGGGCTCGCTGCGCTCGCCACGCTTCGGGTTCACGTCAATTGTGGGGTGACGACGGGGCCATATATCATGTGAAATGGGCCAGATTGGCCCATTTCACATTTTTTACTATGTGAGATGGACTTAATCAAGTCCATCTCATCTTGTGCCATTATAATGGCACAAGACCGACTCGATGCTCCCGATTTCAATGTTAAAAACTATTTTAACTTTGAAGCCTATGGTAAAATCGGGGGCATCGCGTCGGGGCCAATGTTAATGGTCCCGACCGACATGATGCCCGCGATTTTTCCTTTGCCGGCAAAATGGACCTGATTTCAAAGGAAATCGGGTCCATCGCGGGCATCGTGTACCTTAACTTAAAGGTACACGATGCCCAAGATTGTGGCCGTGCTAGGAAACAAGTACCCATTTCCCCATAACGGGTGCCTGCTTCTCCACGTTATGCAGGAGAAGCAGGACCCGTTATTTTAAAAATGTTATAGCCATCTTAATACATCTGCCCCTACAGTATGTAACTAGAGGCAAACTCACAGGCTGGGCCTCCTATTTAATGTCTTGAAGCCCTTAGGTCTACATGTGTAGCTGCAGCCATGTAAGGTCCAATGGAGTCACACCAGCAACCGGCAGATGAGGAGGGAGCTGTACAGAATGCTTGTCAGAGGCACCCATTATAAATACACCACTGGCTGCACTCACCCAGATGTGATGATCCATTGGAATGGCCCTAGAGCCGGCCCTGGTCATATTGTTCAACAATGGAAACTGATTTGCAACATGATGAGTTGGTGAAGCTGGCATACAGTCTGAGACACCTTAACTGGAAACTATGGCAGGGCATGCTGGGATGTGTAGTTCCACAGCAGATGGCGGGTCGCTCACACTAAGTGCAGTGTATTTGGCCAATGAGTAGACAATTCTATCCAATACAAATCTATTGGACAGGGCGGGATCCCCAGCAGCCAATGGTGCACATCGGTGTATGTACAGCATCACTGGTCTATCAGCAAGAGGAGAATAATGTGTATAACTGGCCATGGCCTCACAGCCAGATACACCACCAGGTATGGGGAGAAGTGGCAATAAGGCAGATGTATAGATCTGCGGGTCTATGGTGGTATATAGAGGTGTATGGCGGTATATGAGGGCTTATGGGGGTCTATGGTGGTATATAGAGGTGTATGGCATGTATGGCGGTATATGAGGGTTTATGGGGGTCTATGGTGGTATATAGAGGTGTATGGCATGTATGGCGGTATTTGAGGGTTTATGGGGGTCTATGGTGGTATATAGAGGTGTATGGCAGTATATGAGGGTATATCGTGGTATATAGAAGTGTATGGTGGTATATGAGGGTTTATGGGGTGTATGGTGGTATATAAATGTGTACGGCGTATATGGCGGTATATGAGGGTTTATGGGGGTGTATGGTGGTATATGAGGGTTTATGGGGGTGTATGGTGGTATATAGAGGTGTATGGCGGTATTTGGGGGTATATGGGGGTGTATGGGGTATATGGGATCTCCTGCCAAAATATAACACTAGTGAGGAACCACTTCCAGCCACTGTGACCACCAGAGGTTTATAGAATGCCGGGAAGACCTCAGGTAAGACAAAGACAGGAAGTAGCCTATCGTGTCATACTCTATAGGGGACATTTACTAAGATGGGAGTTCTCTTTCAGATGGAATATTGCTCTGGGAAACCAATCAGATATTGTCTATTATCTTCTAGAAAAGAGGTGGGCAACAGGCGGCCCGGCCCGCGAGACACTTAGGTCTGGCCCGTCGCACTGACATATATTACTATGACAAGCGACCCGACTATAGCCGCTTGTCAGCGCCATGACAGACATAACATAAGCTTTGCAATATGATTACTTTTTTACTGCTGCCGCCGCCGTTCTGTGCCTACCGGCAAATCTTTGAGGCGGCAAAACGGCTGATACGCAGTAACGCAGCTCTCTCCTGGCTTCCCCCTCTCAAGGAACACCGCACCGCACCGAGAATTAATAATAAAGAAAATCAAAGTAAGGAACAGGCAATTATTTTATGTGCATCAGCCTGATGACAATGTTTGATGAGCATTGAAACGTTGCTGACAAGCCTCAGTGTCTGAGTATTTAATTTCTTTGAGTGTCCATATGAAGCTGTCGGAGTGCTGGGATATATTACTGCTCAGTGGCGTAGCTATGCTGTGGCAGCTCCCGCCATGGCTTGGAGGAGCCAGCGCCTGCTGGGAGCACTGAGAACTGAAGAAAGAAGGTCACCGTCTGCACACAGAGCTGGAGCTGGCTGCTCAGCACGCTCTGCAGTGCAGGAAGGCACCGACCTGGACAAGCGCTCTCCCTGCTGCTCCTGTCAAACAGCAGACAGGCAGCAGCAAGCTACAGCAATGGAGAAGAAAGCTCTGCAGCCTGATCCCCCTGGCCGGTTTTCTCTCTCCTCAGGTAGAACACACAGGCTCCCCACTGCTGCTGCGTAACCTGCTTCTCACAGGCAGATGTCTGCCTGTGAGGAGGAAACTCGAGGCTGTTATAATCAGTTCCCACGGCCCCCTCTCTGGCAGGTTGTGTACCCTCCCTCCCCCACCACTATGGAGTCTCAGGATACACAGTCAGCACTTAAACCTCCAGTCCCAGCAGCAGCTGAGAAGCTTCCTCTCTGCATTTCCTCCTGTAGACCTGTTGCTCCGCCCCCAGATCTCCTACAGCTTCTCAGTTCTAATCTGCTGTCCTCCCCTGCTTACTGTGAGTCTAGAATCCTATCACCAGCTGTGCCACTGCCTCTACCTATCCCATGTGTGCAGGGGCGGATTGGGGAATAAAAGTGGCCCTGGAAAATATCTGAAGTGGCCTCATGTGGGGGGCAGCAAATCATTAATGGGCACAGCCAGCATAACAGTAGGCGAAGCTGCATCAAGCAGCGCTGGGCTTTATATTTACTGCAGTGTATGGGGAGAAGGAGGTAGGGTGGGAGAAGGAGGTAGGGTGGGAGGAGGTGGGGCAGTGGCCAGGAGCAGGCAGAGAGGAGGACAGCGGGCGGGAGAAGGTGGTTCCGCATCCAGCAGCAGAGCCCTCTGCGGCGTTGCCGCCGCTGATTTATTGCACGGCAGGGGTGGATCCAGAACAAAATGACAGGGGGGGCCCCATAATAGGGAAGGGATGGGGGTTATTTGCGCATCTTCCTCAAAACAAGGGCATGGTCTCAAAGGGAATGACGAGGATAGACAGTGGGTAACAGTGAACAGATGATTGAGAGGCAGAGGGTGATGTTTTGGAAAGGCAGAGTGTGATGGGGAGAGATAGAGAGACAAAGGTGGCTACAGCGAGAGACAAAGGGAGCTAGGGAGGGTGGACAGAGGGATGGGAGTGAGAATGAGTGAGCAGTATGGGATACAGAGACAGTGAGAGGGGAGAGGAGTGAGGCATAGAGAGTGAGGGGAGAGTGAGATAGAGGGGAGAGAGGAGGTGAGTGGAAGAGAGAGAGGGGGAGAGAAATGGGCAGGGACAGTGTCAGTAATAGACAAAGAGAGGGGGTGAGAATGAGAGCCATAAAAATAGTGGGGAGAGAGGGAAGACAGGGAGAATGTAGAGAATGAGAGGGGGAGTAAGTAAGAGGGGGTGAGAGAGGTGGCAAGAGAAAGCGGGGGTAGAGAGGGATTGGGAGGGAGGGGAAAATAAATGAGTGACAGGGATAATAGAGGGAGGGGAAGTCAGAGAGAGGATGGATAGTGAGAAAGGGAATAGTGAGAAAGAGAGGGGGTGCCAGGAGACTGGGATTAGAGGAGGACAGGAGGTGGTAGAGGAAGAGATGGGGTTGTAGAGGAGGAGACAGGGGTTAGAGGAGATGAGGGAGTGGTACAGGAGGAGAGGAGGTGGTAGAGGAGGTAAGGGGGCATAGGAGGAGTGGGGGATGTATAGGAGGAGAAGGGGTAGAGAATGAGAGGGGGGTGTAGGGGAGGAGACTGGGGATAGAGGGGGAGATGTTGGGTGGTAGGGGAGGAGAGGGGGGTTTAGAAGTGGAGAGGGGGTGGTAGAGGAGAAGACGGGTGGTAGAGGAGGTGGCGGGGGTTTAGAGGGGGCAGTAAAGAAGGAGACTAGGATTGTATAGGAGCAGAGAAGGTGGTAGATGAGGAGACAGGGGTAGATGAAGAGGAGAGGGAGTGGCAGAGGAGAAGAGGGAGTGGTAGAGGAGAAGAGGGGGTGTAGAGGAGAAGAGGGTGTGTAGAGGAGAAGAGGGTGTGTATAGGAAGAGAGGGGGGTTCAGAGGAGGAGAGGGGGGTTTAGAGGAGGAGAGGGGGTGGTAGAGGAGGAGAGGGGGTGGTAGAGGAGGAGACATGGGTGGTAGAGGAGGAGATGGGGGTGGTAGAGGAAGAGAGAGTGGTATATGAGTAGGGGTGGGTGTAGAGGAGGAGATGGGAGTGGTAGAGGAGGAGATAGGAGAGGTAGAGGAGGAGAGGGGGTGGTAGATGAGGAGTTGGTTGGTATAGGGGGAGAGGTGATGTATAAGAGGAGAGGGGGTTTGTAAAGGAGGAGAGGGGGGGTTGTAGAGGAGGGGAAGGGGGGTGGTAGAGGAGGAGATGGGGTTGGTAGAGGAGGAGAAGGGAGTGGTAACAGAGGAGAGGGGATGGTAGAGGAGGAGATGTGGATGGTAGAGGAGGAGAGGGTGAAAGTAGAGAAGGGAGAGCAGGCATGTGTTTGAAAGTTACAGAAATTACATTCCACCTCCTAATCCTTCCTCCCCCCTCAATCAAAGTGGCGAGTTCTACCTCAGGCAGCTCTCCTCTCCACCATCGGGCCTCTTGTCTGCGGTCCCCTGGTGCAGAGCCTCCTCTTCCTATCTGCGGCACCGGGCTTTTTCTCATGATCCCGGTGCTGGGCCTCCTCCTTCCAATCCATGATGACAGGCTTCCTCCCTGCCATCCACAGCAACGGGCCTCCTCCTGATCCGCGGCGCTGGCAGCAGGAGGCTGCATCTCCTTGGTGCAGGGCCTCCAACTCAGCTGAACAGCAGGTTGGTTGCTACTCGTGGCAGGGGAGATGCGGACAGTGGGAGAGACTGCATATGGAGATTTAAAAAGTGTTAGAGACTGCAGGGAGACGGTGACAGTGTGAGGGACAACAGGAGATACTGCAAGAGACAGCAGTGGGAGAGACCACAAGGGAGATGCAGACAGTGAGAGACTGCAGTGGAGATGCAGACAGTGAGAGAAACCGCAGGGGAGATGTGGACAGTGCGAGAGGCTGCAGGTGGAGAGCAAAAAAGTGTGAGAGCCTGTAGGGAAAGGGTGACAGTGGGAGAGACAGCAGGGGATAAGGGGACACTGTGAGAGAAAGCAGAGGACAGGGGGACACAGAGAGAACAGGGGACAGGGGGACACTGAGAGACAGCAGGAGACCAGAGGGACAGTGTGAGAGACCGCAGGGTAGATGCCAACAGTGTGTGAGAGACCGCAGAGAGAGGAAGAGAGTGTGCGGAAGACTGCAGAGAGGAGGATTGTATGAGGTACCGCAGGGGACAGAGGGACAGTGGAAGAGACAGCAGAGGAGAGGCAAGCAGAGGGAGAGACCACAGGAGAGAGGTGCACAATAAGAGAGACTGCAAGGAGAGGCGGATAGTGGCACGCAGGGGAGATGGAGAAAATGGGATGGATATCATGGGGTAGGGGGACACTGAGTGACAGCAAAGGACCTGAGGGACAGTGGGAGAGACTGGAGGAGAGAGTAAGACGTCGCAGAGGTGAGGGAGATAGTGGGAGAGACTGCAGGGGAGTCAAAGACAGCAGGAGATAGAAAGACAGTGTGGGAGACAGCAGGAGACAGGCACACAGAGCGAGACAGCAGGAGACAGGCACACAGAGCGAGACAGCAGGGGATAGGCAGAGTAAGAGACAGCAGGAGATAGGCAGACAGTGTGAGAGACAGCAGGGTATAGGCAGACAGTGTGAGATACAGCAGGGGATAGAAGCACAGTGTAAGAGACAGCAGGGGATAGGCGCACAGTGTAAGAGACAGCAGGGGAGAGGCAGACAGTGTGAGAGACAGCAGGGGATAGGCCTACAGTGTGAGAGACAGCAGGGGAGAGGCAGACAGTGTGAGAGACAGCAGGGGATAGGCAGACAGTGTAAGAGATAGCAGGGGAGAGGCAGACAGTGTAAGAGACAGCAGGGGATAGGTGCCGAGGGTAAGAGACAGCAGGGGAGAGGCAGACAGTGTGGGAGACAGCAGGGGAGAGGCATACAGTGTTAGAGACAGCAGGGGAGAGGCAGACAGTGTGGGAGACAGCAGGGGAGAGGCAGACAGTGTGGGAGACAGCAGGGGAGAGGCAGACAGTGTAAGAGACAGCAGGGGAGAGGCAGACAGTGTAAGAGACAGCAGGGGAGAGGCAGACAGTGTGGGAGACAGCAGGGGAGAGGCAGACAGTGTGGGAGACAGCAGGGGAGAGGCAGACAGTGTAAGAGACAGCAGGGGAGAGGCAGACAGTGTGGGAGACAGCAGGGGAGAGGCAGAAAGTGTTGGAGACAGCAGGGGAGAGGCAGACAGTGTTAGAGACAGCAGGGGAGAGGCAGACAGTGTTAGAGATGTGGCATCCCAGAACTTGGGAGTGCCCCGTTTTTGAACCCAGCCAGGGGTTTTGTTTGTTTTGTCCGTTTGCTTAACATTGGTGGGCAGCGGTGCCCTCATCCAACATGGCGGGCGGCCACTCGAGGACGGGGTTGCCAGACCACCAATCCTGCTGATGGAACGGAGCGGGAACTGAGAGGGGAGGAGAAGGCTGGTGGCGCGAAGAGGAGTGGAACGCCCCCCGGAGAAGAGGAAGACGAACGGGACGGCGTCTGCAGGACGAGGAGAGCGTGACGGAGCGATCAAAGAGGGAGCGCGCTGCCGCAGCAGAGAAGGAGGATCGCGAGGCGGCTGACACCCGGGCGCGAGAGAGTGACATCACCGCCGGGAAGCAGAGACGCCAGGCGGCCCGCGGAGAAGGAGAAGACCCGGAGGCAGCCCGCCACGCCGTCGCAGAGACCCGAGAGCCGGCGGAGTCACGGAGTGGGGCAACGCCGCGCCTGCAGCGCCCCCACTAGTGCCCCCGGTGAAGAGAACGAGGTCCGGTGGAGACGCCAGCGGTGGGGAGAGCCGAGTCCCTGGTCGAGACGGGCAGGAGCCTGCAACTGGATCCGGTCGCCAGGTACCCACTCAGCCAGCCCCAGTGCAGCCCCCACTACCGCCAGGCGTACAGCCAGCCCCAGCGCTATCATCCTCACTGGCGCCAACCATCCAGCCAACCTACCACCCCCCAGCGCCACTACCCTTTTGGTGCCCAAAACCCAGGCACCCTGTCACACACTTGGCCTTGGGATAGTAACTGTCGCTTCTAACGGTACCCGGCTGGGACCGGTGAAAAAAAGGGGCCATTAAGGAACACAGCTCCCTAGCCCAGCAGAGATACCCTGCCTTCCACTGTATCACTTGTGCCTTCCCTATTGGGGACCAATTCAGAACAGCCTGCCTCCGCCTTGCAGCCTAAACCCCCGTGATTGGGTGGCGTTCACTAGTTCACTACTGCGTTTAACCAGTGATTATTAATGTGATAGATGTATTCGTTGGCCTAGTGCCAAAACTCAGGGACTCAGTGTTCTTTTGATCTATGGACATTTTATTATTGTTTGTACTAACTGTATAGCTTTACAGTGTGATAGAAGTATAGTTGCAAATCTTTTGATGTGTGATCCTTACTCTCTGTTGTGTACAGGTTAATAGTGGTCTTGTTGAAGTTGTATATTGTGCGACTTGTGGCCCACGGGTATTACAACGGGCCCCAGTGCGCACAATATTTTCATTGCAGGACACTTTATGTTCCTACTGTAATATTTGACCATTCTCCGTGTGCAGGTTGTGTACCTGGTATTGATTGTCAGTTGAATTGTTATTATACAAATAACTCTTTTCGGTTCTAACGGTGATCTTGCGTTCAGTAGCGGCCTGAATAAATCATTCTGATCACCGATCTAACGTGTGTTGACCGGTTTGTGGGGTTGTTTGGAGGTATTGTTTTCCCCGGGGAGCCTTGTCCCTCCACCCTCCGAACTGCAGGCGAGTGAAGCCGGCAAGACACAGCAGAGCAGTGCCAGAAGAGGAGTCCGGAGTCTCAGGTACCGGCCACATACACCGACCCGTGATTGGGTTATATCACATTTGGCGTCCGCGAACAGGATTCAATGATGTCGGACTCTGACCAATCGGAGGCGCCCACATCAACCAGGAGGAGGAGACGACTCCCTGCATCACCTGGGGAAGGGAACCCAGCGGCACCAATCACCATGCCATACTACTTTGGCGCACCCTGGGTACCGACGTACTCAGGAAACAACACCCCAGGGACACACACGCTGAAAGAATTAAAAAACCGGATACTTTCCATGACACAGCTGTACCGGCTCGGCAACAAACAAGCCGTAGAAATATTGGTGGGGCAACTGAGAGGCCCAGCGCTACGGGAAGTAAGGACGTGGGAGGCCAACGAAAAAGAAACGGCAGAGCAAATCTTTGAAAAACTGCGGGAGATCTTTGAATCGAAGACGATAGCCGATTTAAAGAGCCGCCTGTATTCAAGAAAGCAGCGGCCGAACGAGCCTCTGCGGGAATACGCGCTAAGCTTGCAGGAAGCCATGAAGGCCATACAACTGAGAGAAAAGACACCGAAAGAACTAGCAGATGAAACATTGACCAACCTTTTCATCGAAGGAGCGAGAGAGGAGGCAGTCAAGTCACAATTACGTATGTGGAGGCGGCAACAACCTGACAGCTCCTTCGCCAAATTTAAAGAGACCGCCCTGCAGATCCTGGGCATGAACCAGAGTGGCCGGGATGAAGATGAGGAGTCGGCAGAAGGAGAAGTCTACCAACAGGCCCCAAAAGGGCAAATCACGGACACTCTATACCCAAGTAGGCCCGTTACACAACAGGCACAAGCCCCCGCGGAACCAAGCCCGCTCGACGTGCTGACTCGCCAGATGTCCGAGCTAACTAATAATATGACGCGCATGTCACAGAAATTAGAAGACTTAGACAGAAACCAAGGCAGAAGTCGACAAGGGGAATGGCGGCAAGACCGTGGCCCAAGGAATCGGCCAAGATGGGAAGTCACACGCGAGTCCGGCCGAAGGCCATCTGATCAATTCGACCAGCAAGGGCGACCGATCTGCCGGAGGTGCCGGCTGAGCGGACACGTCGAAAGAAATTGCCCAGAAGCGACTTTAAACGAGGGGACCCCGAGGCAAGGGACCGACCCTCGGGAGGAGATTCACTAACCGGTCCGACACCACCAGCAGAATGGTGGCCCCGATACGTCGGGGAATGCCCCCACCTGAGCATCAGAGTGAACGGGGTACAGATGACAGCCCTGTTGGACACAGGGTCACAGGTGTCCACCATCAGGATCACCGACTTCCTACAGCACTGGGCACAGGAAGACATCGTGTCTCCCCCCGCAACCTGGTTACACCTACTAGCCAGTAACGGCCAGCCTATCACCTTCCATGGATATTGGTAAACTGATGTCCAAGTGGGAAAAGCCACCCTGGGCCAACAGGGGTTCCTAGTCACCACCAACTCCAACGAATACTTGCCGCCGATAATACTGGGCATGAATGTGCTAAGGAATTGCCCGGGCGAAGTAGTGGAAGCATTACAGTGGGAAATGAGAACAGCCCCCCCCAAGAGAAGAAGGCTTTGCAGCAAACAGTGCGACTGATCACGGGTCAGCAGAGGTTCGTCAACGAACAAGGGGAAGTGGGGAAGGCCCGAATCGCAGACCGCCGCCCGATCCTCCTGCGCCCAAACTCAGAGCAAGTCGTCTGGTGCAAGGCCAGGACAGGCCCAGGAGGCAGGGACTACGAAGCCCTGATAGAACCCTGCGATTCCGACGGTCGACAGCCCTTCGCAGTTGCCAGGACCCTGGCGAAGGTGGTCCAAGGGAGAGTACCAGTGAGGCTGCTGAATCCACACCCATACGCAGTCAGACTATACAAGTACTGTCAAGTGGCCAGGATCAGCTGGGTGGACTTCCAGGACATCTTGGGGCAAAGCGCCGTGGCGGCCCAACAAGGGGTGATGGAAGGAGAGAGAGACGACAGCGAACCCCCCTGGCACGCAGCCATACAGATCGGAGATGGGGACACTCCGGCCGAGAAGCGAGAGGGGGTCCTCCGCGTTGTGGAACGGAATGCTGCCGCGTTCAGTCAACACCCGAGCGACTTCGGTAAAGCAGAAAAGGTATACCACCACATCCCTACAGGATCGGCTCCCCCGGTCAAAGAAAGGCACCGACCCCTCCCACCAGCCATGTACCAGCCCGTCCGGAACATGATCACCGAAATGAAAGAGGCCGGTGTCATCAAAGAAAGCCATAGCCCCTGGGCGGCCCCCCTTGTGATCGTCAAAAAGAAGGACGGTAGTCTGCGCTTCTGCGTGGACTACCGCAAACTGAACGCCGTAACCCATAAGGACGCCTATCCGCTCCCTAGGATCGAGGAGTCGCTCACGGCCCTGAAAACGGCGGAATACTTCTCGACCCTTGACCTGACCAGCGGGTACTGGCAGGTCCAGATGGCCCCAGAAGATAGAGAGAAGACGGCCTTCACGACGCCAATGGGCCTGTTCGAGTTCGACAGAATGCCCTTCGGACTCTGTAACGCCCCCGCCACGTTCCAGCGTGTGATGGAGCACTGCCTTGGGCAGCACAACTTCGAAATGGTGCTCCTCTATCTAGACGACGTGATCATTTTCTCAAGGAGCTATGACGACCACCTGCAGCACCTGGACGAGGTCTTCAAACGACTGATACAGAGCGGTTTGAAGCTGAAGCCCAGCAAATGTCACCTGCTGAAGCCCAGAGTACAGTACCTCGGGCATGTCGTTAGCGCGGAAGGCGTGATGCCCGACCCAGAGAAAATCACCGTCGTCAGAGACTGGCCAGCGCCCAAGACCGTCAGGGAGGTCCGCAGTTATCTGGGGTTCGTGGGCTACTACCGAAGATTCATTGAGAATTTTGCAAAGGTAGCGTCCCCCCTGCATGAGTTGTTGAGAGGCCAGTCGGGCCAGGAACGAAGGGGGTCGGCCTCCGTCACCTGGGGAGAAGACCAGCAACAGGCTTTTGACCAACTGAAAAGATCCCTGATAGACGCCCCATTATTGGCCTACCCCGATTATGACAAGCCGTTCCAGCTTTACACGGATGCCAGCAACCGTGGGCTCGGTGCTGTGCTCTCACAGACCCAGAATGGGCACGAACGTGTAATAGCATATGCCAGCAGAGGCCTTCGCAAGACAGAAAGAAACTGTGAAAACTATAGTGCTTTCAAGCTAGAGATGCTTGCCCTGGTATGGGCCGTGACGGAGAAATTCAAGCACTACCTCGCTGCCACCCCGTTTGTGGTCATGACTGACAACAACCCGCTAGTCCACTTGCAAAATGCCAAACTGGGAGCCCTAGAACAGCGGTGGATGTCGCGCCTCGCTAACTACGACAAATACGACAAACTACCGCAGCGGCAAGGCCAACGCTAATGCCGATGCTCTCTCCAGGTTGCCGGTCATCGACGCCCCGGAAGAAGAAGGGGACCCGAGCGAAGAGGTGGAGATGCCCTCCTTCGGGACGTACAAAACAAGGAACGTGGTCACCTCAGACCCCCTGGCCGTCACAGAGCCACGTCTCTAGAGAGGTGGGCTGCTAGACACCCCTACAGCCGACTGGGAGAAGATTCAACGCCAAGACCCAGTATTGAAAGAACTCCTGGTACTACTACGCCAACGCCGTCAGCTAGACAGGCACCAACGCAAAGACGCCGACCCTGAGCTTGTGAAACTGTTGAGGCACCGCGACAGATTTCGGGAGGAGGAAGGTATCCTGATTCGGGACAGCGTAGATCCCAGCACGCACCACCCTGTGGTTCAAATAATTGTCCCCAGAAGACAGGCCCCAGTGCTCCTGACCGCGTACCACGACAAGTCCGGCCATTTTGGGGTACAGAAGACTGAAGCCATACTGCGCACCCGATATTTCTGGGTGGGTATGCGGGAAGATGTGGAGACATGGTGCCGAGACTGCGTCCCCTGCAGCTTAAAGAGGTCCCCTGACGCCTCCCAGAGGGACCCCTTGCACTCCATCACCACCCAACGCCCGTTACAAATCGTGGCCCTCGACCACGTCAAGCTCGAACCCAGCTCCAGTGGCCATCAATATGCCTTGACCATTACCGATCACTACAGTAAGTTCCTGGTGGTCGTTCCAGTCCGAGATCTCACCGCCAGGACCACCGCGGAGCAATTCCTCAAGCATTTCGCCCGACCCTATGGCTATCCCGACTGCATTCTCACGGACCAGGGGCCCGCCTTCGAGTCCCAACTCTTCCACGAGCTATGCTCCTACTACGGCTGCCAAAAGATCCGGACTACGGCTTACCACCCCCAGGGGAACGGACTCTGCGAACGGGCTAACCAGACCGTCATCGGCATGCTCCGCAGTCTGTCAGCCGGAGATCGGAATAAGTGGCCGACCCTACTTCCCGAACTGGCGTATCTCTACAATAACGCCGAACACTGTTCCACCGGCTTCACCCCATACTACTTAATGTTCGGCCGCAAGGGCAAGCTGCCGCAAGACCTGGAACTGGCCCCGATAGAAGGCCCACCAATTCGACCCCAGACCGACTGGGTCCGTGAGCACCAGCAGAGGATTGACGCTGCTAGAGAAGTCGTTACTCAGCGGATGGAAAGTGCCCAACGCCGGCAAGGCAGGGACTACAACGCTAACAACCGACCCGCACCCCTGAAAGTAGGAGACTCCGTATGGAAGAAACGGAATCACCGCTCAAGTAAACTCGACGCCATGTGGGAGAATGAACCGTACACAGTCGTCAGAACGCCCGCGGGTGACCGATACACCTACGAGATCCGGAAGACCCCTGGAGGAACCATCAGCGTGGTGGCAAGAGACCAGCTCAAGCTTTGCACTGCCGAAGTCCCAGCGGAATCGAGAGTCTCGCCTGAGGTGGAGGGGCAGGGGACCTGGGGGGGCATGCCTTGGGACAGCCCCACTGATATGTTAGTCTTCATGAGTGCCCCAGCACCCTTCCTTCCAGGGGTATCCCCCACTCCTGTGGCGGAGGAACCCCCATCAGTGTCCGGTCACGATTCCCCGGAGGTCCGTCCACCGGTGGTACAGCCACGCAGGTCGGAACGTTCAACCAAGGGTATCTTACCCTTGAGGTACAGAATGTAAAGCACTTTCTTTCAGTATTATTGTATGATTGCAAATTGTTCCCTAACCTCTCCTCACCAGAATGTACGGGTATTATTTATGCAGAACTGCCCAGGCCTTAAATGTTTTGTTTTGTACCAAAATACTGGAACTGGACTACTGCCAACCCCGATATAATGCCTGCGGACTGGCATTTTTCTAGCAGGGAGGCATGTGGCATCCCAGAACTTGGGAGTGCCCCGTTTTTGAACCCAGCCAGGGGTTTTGTTTGTTTTGTCCGTTTGCTTAACATTGGTGGGCAGCGGTGCCCTCATCCAACATGGCGGGCGGCCACTCGAGGACGGGGTTGCCAGACCACCAATCCTGCTGATGGAACGGAGCGGGAACTGAGAGGGGAGGAGAAGGCTGGTGGCGCGAAGAGGAGTGGAACGCCCCCCGGAGAAGAGGAAGACGAACGGGACGGCGTCTGCAGGACGAGGAGAGCGTGACGGAGCGATCAAAGAGGGAGCGCGCTGCCGCAGCAGAGAAGGAGGATCGCGAGGCGGCTGACACCCGGGCGCGAGAGAGTGACATCACCGCCGGGAAGCAGAGACGCCAGGCGGCCCGCGGAGAAGGAGAAGACCCGGAGGCAGCCCGCCACGCAGAGACCCGAGAGCCGGCGGAGTCACGGAGTGGGGCAACGCCGCGCCTGCAGCGCCCCCACTAGTGCCCCCGGTGAAGAGAACGAGGTCCGGTGGAGACGCCAGCGGTGGGGAGAGCCGAGTCCCTGGTCGAGACGGGCAGGAGCCTGCAACTGGATCCGGTCGCCAGGTACCCACTCAGCCAGCCCCAGTGCAGCCCCCACTACCGCCAGGCGTACAGCCAGCCCCAGCGCTATCATCCTCACTGGCGCCAACCATCCAGCCAACCTACCACCCCCCAGCGCCACTACCCTTTTGGTGCCCAAAACCCAGGCACCCTGTCACACACTTGGCCTTGGGATAGTAACTGTCGCTTCTAACGGTACCCGGCTGGGACCGGTGAAAAAAAGGGGCCATTAAGGAACACAGCTCCCTAGCCCGGCAGAGATACCCTGCCTTCCACTGTATCACTTGTGCCTTCCCTATTGGGGACCAATTCAGAACAGCCTGCCTCCGCCTTGCAGCCTAAACCCCCGTGATTGGGTGGCGTTCACTAGTTCACTACTGCGTTTAACCAGTGATTATTAATGTGATAGATGTATTCGTTGGCCTAGTGCCAAAACTCAGGGACTCAGTGTTCTTTTGATCTATGGACATTTTATTATTGTTTGTACTAACTGTATAGCTTTACAGTGTGATAGAAGTATAGTTGCAAATCTTTTGATGTGTGATCCTTACTCTCTGTTGTGTACAGGTTAATAGTGGTCTTGTTGAAGTTGTATATTGTGCGACTTGTGGCCCACGGGTATTACAACGGGCCCCAGTGCGCACAATATTTTCATTGCAGGACACTTTATGTTCCTACTGTAATATTTGACCATTCTCCGTGTGCAGGTTGTGTACCTGGTATTGATTGTCAGTTGAATTGTTATTATACAAATAACTCTTTTCGGTTCTAACGGTGATCTTGCGTTCAGTAGCGGCCTGAATAAATCATTCTGATCACCGATCTAACGTGTGTTGACCGGTTTGTGGGGTTGTTTGGAGGTATTGTTTTCCCCGGGGAGCCTTGTCCCTCCACCCTCCGAACTGCAGGCGAGTGAAGCCGGCAAGACACAGCAGAGCAGTGCCAGAAGAGGAGTCCGGAGTCTCAGGTACCGGCCACATACACCGACCCGTGATTGGGTTATATCACAGAGACAGCAGGGGAGAGGCAGACAGTGTGGGAGACAGCAGGGGAGAGGCAGACAGTGTGGGAGACAGCAGGGGAGAGGCAGACAGTGTGGGAGACAGCAGGGGAGAGGCAGACAGTGTAAGAGACAGCAAGGGAGAGGCAGACAGTGTGGGAGACAGCAGGGGAGAGGCAGACAGTGTTAGAGACAGCAGGGGAGAGGCAGACAATGTTATAGAAGGGGTGTGAGGGACAGCAGGAGACAGGTACACAGTGTGAGAGAGACAGCTAGGGAGAGTGGGAGTACCTGTGTCTTGCGCTCCGCAGTTAGCAGCTACAGGGATAGAGCCAGCCAACCTTCTTCTCTGTGCTGCCCGGGAGGAAGAAGAGAAGTGATGGGGGTGGGGCTACTGCAGTGCATGCATACTACTAGCACAGGAAGAAGCCTGAGGGCCGGGGGGATACTGTGTGTGTAAATGAGAGAGGAGTCCTGACTCCTCCTGGGGCAGCCGCAGGGCACATTCATTCCTCCAGTCCCTACTGCAGACACCACTTACTATAGTTGGCGTCACATGGTCCTCTAATACTACTTTCAGACCGCAAACCCGTGTCAAACCCTGCATTTTGAACACGGGTTTGTCCTTGTGAAGAGCCGTGTCAGACTCTTAAAACACCCCTTTCACACTGCACTTCAACCCGGGTTATCTTAGGATTGGTGCTTACACACTGAACCCGTGTCCGGCCTGCAAAACCTATGTGTGTCATTAAAAATTGACTTTTTTTCTGGCTCACAATGATGATGTCACAAAGGAAATAAAAGTGAGGGGCGGAGATTGTTCACAGCATTGCAGCAGCAGCAGAAGCAGCAGCAGCAGCAGCATGGCAGACTTCTCTGACCTCATGGATGTTTGTGCTTTTATTCTGTGTGATTCAGGTGTTAGCATGCAGCAGAGTGTCACACTGTGCAACATGCTGTACACTTATTTCATGCTGAGGAAAAGTGCACAGTTCTGGGCAGAGATGAACAAAGAGCGACGCCTTTATTTGCGCAGGAGGAGAGCATTTATTTCGTCTTCGATGACGACCGCACTACACCTGAACACAGCATCAGCCAGAACATTGTGGGCCAGAGACCGGAGTCATGGGCAAGCTTTCATGCTAGCTGTGGAATCTTTCCAAGATGAACAGTGGATGGCTCATTTTTGAATGACACGTGGCAAGTTTAAACACCTTCTGGATGTACTGACCCCTGCACTCACTATGAAGACCACCAACTACAGGAGACCCATTGAGCCAAGCAGGAGGCTAGCCATCGCCTTGTGGTGGTATGCTACACCTGGGGAGTACCGCACACTGTCCTGCTTGTTTGGAGTTGGAATCTCTACAGTCTGCAGCATAGTCTACCAAGTCACACGGGCAATACTGGATACTCTCTACCAGCGGTCCATCTCCCTTCCAAAGGGACAGCGCCTAGAGGACACCATCGAAGGTTTCCGCAGGCGGGGGTATCCACAGTGTGCTGGGGCCATTGATGGGACACATATCCCTATTATTGCACCCCGTGACAGCCCAGCAGACTATTACAACAGGAAGGGGTGGCATTCCATCGTTTTACAAGCAGTCGTGGATCACCAGTACTGGTAAGTTAGTTTTTTGCAGTGTGTGTCTGATGTTATGTGCATTTAAACCATTTTTCTAAACTAAACATACAGTACATTCCTTTTAGCTTCACTGATGTCTTCATTGGGTGGCCAGGCAGAGCACATGACTCCAGAGTCCTCGCCAATTCTGACCTCTTCCAACTAGCGGAGGAAAAGCAAGGTGGCTGGCTGTTCCCAAGAGAGGTAAGAAATTACATGTTGTGGGGGAGACCAGAAAGTGAGCCATATGCGGCCCTCCACCTGCTGATGAACTACACATACTGCCATGCTTTGCCTTACATTAGGTCATACTACAAGTGGTGCAAGTAATGCTTGTATGTGTAGATCACCAACATCTGAAGGGTAACAATGGTGTAGGCCAGTGGTTCACAGCCTCAGTCCTCAAGGGCCCCCAACATGCACTGTTGGGGGTCCTTGAGTACCGAGGTTAAGAACCAGTGGTGTAGGCAATTTTAACACGTTACAAATACTTATCTTTTCCTCTTTGCTTACAGAAATCAAAGATTATTGATGGGGTTGAGATACCAGTGCATATTATTGGAGATGCGGCCTACCCTTTACGCCACTGGCTGATGAAGGGATTCACGCAACATGTGCAGTTGAGCCCTGAACAGATTGCCTTCACCCACACCTTGAGCTCTGCTAGGATGGTCGTGGAGAATGCGTTTGGCAGATTAAAAGGACGTTGGCGCTGCGTCATGAAGCGAAATGATGTGGATCTTATGATTATGCCTGATGTTGTCGCAGCTTGTTGTGTACTGCACAACATATGTGAGGCTCGTAATGAGCAATTTCTCCCTGAGTGGGCTGTACAGGACTCTCCACTTGAGTACTCCTCTGTGGATGCCGCAGAGTTTGTTGGGGATGATAGCGGGAATGCAGAACAGATCCATTCTGCTCTAATGGTGAATCTTCCTTCACTACTGTCAACATAAATGCAAATACAAAGTTGTGGTTTAAATATTAAAACAGGTTTATTCTGGTTCAAGCAGTGTACCCGTTTAAAATTGTGTACTTCAACACACGGTAAAACATGTAAAAAACTTTGTTGTAAACATATTACCATTTACAGGTAAACACACAAACACTATAGTGCAAGGAGCATCTTTGCCCCTAAAAACAAACATTCCTTGTTCTGGCAAGTGAAACTACAACTATAAAAAGTGCTGTTTTCATATGTAAAAAACTGTAGGCATATAAAACAAAGTGCCAAGTTAGGATAAGTTCCTGTACACAGAGTATTCAGGAGGAGTTTCTACCCTTTCTGCCCTTTCAGGAGGGTGAGCATGGTCATACAACGGGCCAGGGTTATATGGGGGGTAGGGTTGATTTGGGTAGTGAGGTGCCTGTTGTATTTGTGGAACTGAGGGATGCCCTTGATTGCGACTGGCGAGTATTCGCTCAAGGAATGTCATCTGGAACTGATGGGCATTTCTTTGCAGTAACTCTGCGTCCCTGCTTTGACGCTCCTGTATGGCTATCACCTGTGTCAAAAACGCATTTTGCATAGCATCCTGTGCCTTCAGAAATCTATCTAGGCGAGCATCTTCTTGTGCGGACATTGCTGCGTCCATTTCCTGCAATTTTTCGCCAATGACATTGGCCATGACTCTGGCCATTTGTTCGTTTTTATTCAATCGCTTTCTTCTCGGAGGAACCGAATATACTAGAAAAGGGAGAAAAAAAAAAGGAACATTACAATCAGCTTAATATTGTATTAACATAGCAGTGGAGATAGCAAACACGTGGTTGTGGTATTCGTCCACCTCCACAATAGCAACACTGCAAAAGATTACAATTATCTCTTATATATTTGGCCAGATCTGTCAGTCAACGCAGTGTGGCAAACGGTGGGCGGGGTTTCAGGGGTGATTGACAGGCCCATCCACCGTCAGCCACACTGCAGAAGCAAGGCACTTCCGCACTTCCGTCGTACATGCTCTCCACAAGCACACACCCCTCCTCGGCCAACACTCCCTATGCCTGCCCACTAACTCCATCCACGGCTGCTCACCACCCACAACCCCTCCCCCAACACAATCATCCCCGGACCGCCCATAGGGCATCTACACACCTTGCGCACACAGCCTCCCCCTCATAGACCCCACCACCGGACATTTAGCCCGCACCCCCTTCTGACTCACACCTGACAACCCACCAATAATACCACAACGCCCGCCCCCCTTCTGCATCTAACCCATTCACAACAACACCCCCCACTTCACCCACAGCGGTCCCAGGCTACGCTAACCCCGCCCCCCGACACGCAGCGCTGTGGCATCACCAACCCTTCTGACACAGCGGCGGACAGATGGACAACGCCTGCACGCCCACCCTTCTGCCGCATCGCTCACCGGCTAGCCCCAGGCTACGCTAACCCCGCCCCCCGACACGCAGCGCTGTGGCATCAACAACCCTTCTGACACAGCGGCGGACGGACAGACAACGCCTGCGCGCCCCCCCTTCTGCCGCAGCGCTCACCGGCTAGCCCGCCCCCCGACACGCAGACCTGTGTCGGGCGACGGCCGGACACCGGCTGTGGCACTCATAACAAAAGCCTCCAGCATGAGGCCCCCTTCTGCCACTGGCTACGGCAGCAAAAATAACCACGCCCCCACGACACGCAGATCTGTGTAGCCCGACGAGGGGGGAGGACAGGAAGATAGTCCGGCAGCCACCCCCCCAGGCAAACACAGCAGCCTAGCGCCTCCCCGCCACCAATGGGGATGCGCCCAGTGCCCCACACGCATCCCCCAACGTCACCTCCCCTTCCCACCATTATCCCACTCAGGTCACACACCTGCACGGATCTACAGCCACGCTGCCTGCCTAACAGAAGCTGCCTGTCGCCCAGCTGAGAAGCACACTCAGCCTTCTAGCCAGAAACCCCTACCTGCCACCCAAGGGACCCACTGCCTAATGATGAGAGTTGCCTCCCAGCCAGACTTCACTACCTGACGCTCCATGGGACCCGCTGCCTGACTCTCCCACCGGCCTACCACCCAGACACCGCTACCTGCCGCCCAAGGGACCTGCTGCCTAACGCTCCCAGAAGGATCCCACCCGGACACCGCTACCTGCCTCCCAGGGGACCGCTGCCTCACACTCCCAGCTGACTCCCAGCCAAACAACGCTACCTGCCGCCCAGGGGACCCGCTGCCTGACGCTCACACCAAACTCTGTCCGCTCCCAGGTAAGACACAAACGCTGCCTCCCAACCCCCCTCCCCACTAGCCGCCCAACCTAGCCAGCCCCATGTCTACACAACGCACACACACCCCACCCAACCCCCCCAACGCTACCTGCCGCCCAGGGTACCCACTGACTCACGCTCCAAACTAACGTTGTCCACTCCCAGGTCAGACTCAAACGCTGGCTCCCAGACGGTGACGAACGATCTCAGCTAGGCCTCCCAGGGAACCCGCTGCCTCAACACACCGCGCAACCCCCCTCCCCACCACCTGCCACACACAGCCAGCCCCACGTCTACACAACCCAAACACAACCCCCCCACACACCCACCCCCCCCTCAACACACACCCAGGCTCCCAGCCACCCACCGCTGCCTGCCACTCTCAGCAAGCCCTCCCAGGGGACCCGCTGCCTCACCCTCCCAGCAAAAGCTCTCCGCTCCTAGCTTAAACACCCACGCTGCCTCCCAGCCACCCACCGCTGCCTGCCACTCTCAGCAAACCTTTCCAGGGTACACGCTGCCTCACACTCCCAGCTAAAGCGGTCCGCTCCTAGCTGAGACACACACACACACCAAAAAATCACATTACAGCAAGGGATCCCGGCCCACACGCTCACACCTAACACAGATTTACCTACACCCACCCACAACCACCTTTAATCTTTTTTTCTCAAACCTGAAGCCGCCAAACACCACCCACCAGACCCGCTGCCTACCGCTCCCAGAAGGATCCCACCCGGACACCGCTACCTGCCTCCCAGGGGACCCGCTGCCTGACACTCCCCACACGCTCACACCTAACACAGATTTACCTACACCCACCCACAACCACCTTTAATCTTTTTTTCTCAAACCTGAAGCCGCCAAACACCACCCACCAGACCCGCTGCCTACCGCTCCCAGAAGG
>NC_139226.1:108089194-108229194 GCF_055691185.1 Crinia signifera | reverse complement strand
CATGTGTGTCCTTGTCCATCATATGTGTGCCCTTGCTCCTGCCCACCCCATGTGTGCCCCTACCCACCCCATGTGTGTCCCTGTCCATCATATGTGTGCCCTTGCTCCTGCCCACCCCATGTGTGCCCCTACCCACCCCATGTGTGTCCCTGTCCATCATATGTGTGCCCTTGCTCCTGCCCACCCCATGTGTGTCCTTTCTACCCCATGTGTGACCCTTTGCCATCTCTACCTCTAACCCCCCCCCCCCATGTGTTCCTCTGTTGCTTTCCCCATCTGTACCTCTGCAGCTCTGCTATGTCCTTATGTGTACCCATGCCTCCCCTCCCCCCTCCATGGCTGTTTGCTGCAAGACCAACACAAGACCATGTACAGCGCCACACATTTGAAGAATGCAGGGGGGAGCAAAATTTATAGTTACGCCACTGTATGGAACTAGACACGCCCTTTAGGAGGAGCATGACACGCCCCCTTAATGGGGCACTGTGCAAAATTCTACTACCAACTATAATCTCCGTGAAACTAGTGTGGCACCCCAGAACTGAGAAGTGCCCCGTTTTAAACCCAGCCAAGGGTTTTGTTTGTTTTGTTCGTTTTTTTACATTGGTGGGCAGCGGTGCCCTCACCCAAAATGGCGGACGGCCCTTCGAGGACGGGGTTGCCCGGCCACCAATCCGGCCTCACAGAAGGGAGCGGGAACTGAGAGGGGAGGAGAAGCTGGTGGCGCGAAAAAGAAGAAAAACGCCCCGCAGCAAGGAGGAAGAAGGAGGTGACCGGCGGCTGCAGACGGGAGAGCGTGACGGAGCGAGTGAGGAAGGAACGCGCTGCCGCAGCACGGAAGAGGATCACGAAGCGGCTGACACACGGGCGCGGAAGAGTGACACCACCAACCAGAAGGAGAAGATCCAGAGGCAGCCCGTCCCGCCGTCGCAGACACCAGAGAGCCGGCGGAGTCACGGAGTGGGGCAACGCCGCGCCTGCAGCGCCCCCACTAGTGCCCCCGGTGAAGAGGTCGAGGTCCGGTGGAGACGCCAGCGGTGGGGAGAGCGGAGTTCCAGGTCGAGACGGGCGGGAGCCTGCAACTGGATGCGGTCACCCAGGTACACACTCAGCCAGGTCACCAGCCCCAGTGCAGTGCCCCACTACCACCAGGTGCAGCCAGCTTGCCAGACCTCAGCGCCATTACCCTTACTGGCGCCTACCACCCAGCTAATCTACCACCCTAGTGCCGCTACCCCTTTTGGGCCCAATACCCAGGCACCCTCTCACACACACGTGGCCGGTTGATAATAACTGTCGCTTCTAACGGTACCCGGCTGGGACCGGTACAAGGAGGGAGAAGGAGGCCCCTAAGGAGCGCAGCTCCCTAACTTGACAGAAATATCCTGCCTTCCATCGCACCACTTGTGTCTTCCCTAATAGGGACTGATTCAGAACAGCCTGCCTCTGCTTTGCACCTTAAACCTCGGCGACTGGGTGGTGTTCACCCATTCACTGCCGCATTTAACCAGTGACTACCAGTGGGACAGTTGTGCTCGTTGGCTTAGTGCCAAACCTCAGGGACTCAGTGTTCTTTATGAATCTATAGATATTGTCTTATTGTTTGTATTAATTGTATAGCCCTACAGCGCTATCAAAGTGTAGTTACAAATCTTCGATGTGCGACCCTTGCTCTCTGCTGGGTCCAGGTCAATAGCGGTATTGTTGAAGTTGTATATTGTGCGACTTGTGGCCTACGGGTATTACGGCGGGCCCCATTGCGCACAATATTTTCGTTGCAGAATATTTTACGTTCTTACTGTAATACTTGACAACTGTAATTTACAGGTTGTGTACCTGTTATTGAGTTCCTGTTTTATTGTTATTACATCGATCAACTCTCCTGTGGTAACGGTGATTTTGCCCTTCCTAGTAATCCAATTAAAATATTCTGATCACCGCCCTAGCGAGTGTTGGCCGTTTTGTGGGGTTGTCTTGAGGCAGTGTTTTCCCGGGGAGCCTTGTCCCTCCACCCTCCGAACTGCAGGCGAGTGAAGCCGACAAGATCCAACAGAGCAGTGCCAGAAGAGGAGTCCGGAGTCTCAGGTACCAGCCACCTACACCTACACGTGATTGGGCTATATCACACTTGGCGTCCGCGAACAGGATTCAGCGATGTCAGACTCGGACCAAGCACAGGCCCCTACGTCAACCAGGAGGAGACGACTCCCTGCATCACCCGGGGAAAGAAATTCGGTGGAAATGACGGCGGCACCCATCACCATGCCATATTACTTTGGAGCACCCTGGGTACCGACTTACTCGGGAAACAACACCCCGGGGACACACACGCTGAAAGAATTTAAAAACAGGATACTCTCCATGACACAGTTATACAAGCTCGGCAACAAACAAGCGGTAGAAATACTGGTGGGGCAACTGAGAGGTCCAGCACTACGCGAAGTGAGAACGTGGGAAACCGATGAAAAGAAAACGGTAGAACAGATCTTCGAAAAACTGCGGGAGATCTTTGAATCGAAGACGATAGCAGATTTAAAGAGCCGCCTGTATTCAAGAAAGCAGCGACCGAACGAGCCTCTGCGGGAATACGCGCTAAGCTTGCAGGAAGCCATGAAGGCCATACAACTGAGAGAAAAGACACCGAAAGAACTAGTAGATGAAACATTGACCAACCTTTTCATCGAAGGAGCGAGAGAGGAGGCAGTCAAGTCACAATTACGTATGTGGAGGCGGCAACAACCTGACAGCTCCTTCGCCAAATTTAAAGAGACCACCCTGCAGATCCTGGGCATGAACCAGAGTGGCCGGGATGAAGATGAGGAGTCGGCAGAAGGAGAGGTCTACCAACAGTCCCCAAAAGGACAAATCACGGACACCCTATACCCAAGTAGGCCCGTTACACAACAAGCACAAGCCCCCGCAGAACCAAGCCCGCTCGACGTGCTGACTCGCCAGATGTCCGAACTAACTAATAATATGACGCGCATGTCACAGAAATTAGAAGACTTAGACAGAAACCAAGGCAGAAGTCGACAAGGGGAATGGCGGCAAGACCGTGGCCCAAGGAACCGCCCAAGATGGGAAGTCACACGCGAGTCCGGCCGAAGACCATCTGATCAATTCGACCAGCAAGGGCGACCGATCTGCCGGAGGTGCCGGCTGAGCGGACACGTCGAGAGAAATTGCCCAGAAACGGCTTTAAACGAGGGGACCCCGAGGCAAGGGACCGACCCTCGGGAGGAGATGCATTAACCGGTCCGACACCACCAGCAGAATGGTGGCCCCGATACGTCGGGGAATGCCCCCACCTGAGCATCACAGTGAACGGGGTACGGATGACAGCCCTGTTGGACACAGGGTCACAGGTGTCCACCATCAGGATCACCGACTTCCTACAGCATTGGACACAGAAGGACATCGTATCTCCCCCCGCAACCTGGTTACACCTACTAGCCAGTAACGGCCAGCCTATCACCTTCCAAGGATATTGGGAAACTGATGTCCAAGTGGGAAAAGCCACCCTAGACCAACAGGGGTTCTTGGTCACCACCAACTCTAACGAATACTTGCCGCCGATAATACTGGGCATGAATGTGCTAAGGAACTGCCCGGGCGAAGTAGTGGAAGCATTACAGTGGGAAATGAGAACAGCCCCCCCCCAAGAGAAGAAGGCTTTGCAGCAAACAGTGCGACTGATCACGGGTCAGCAGAGGTTTGTCAACGAGCAAGGAGAAGTGGGGAAGGCCCGAATCGCAGACCGCCGCCCGATCCTCCTGCGCCCAAACTCAGAGCAAGTCGTCTGGTGCAAGGCCAGAACAGGACCAGGAGGCAGAGACTACGAAGCCCTGATAGAACCCTGCGATACTGACGGTCAACAGCCCTTCGCAGTTGCCAGGACCCTGGCGAAGGTGGTCCAAGGGAGAGTACCAGTGAGGCTGCTGAATCCACACCCATACGCAGTCAGACTATATAAGTATTGTCAAGTGGCCAGGATCAGCTGGGTGGACTTCCAGGACATCTTGGGACAAAGCGCCGTGGCGGCTCAGCAAGGGGTGATGGAGGAAGAGAGAGACAACAGCGAACCCCCCTGGCACGCAGCCATACAGATCGGAGATGGGGACACTCCGGCTGAGAAGCGAGAGGGGGTCCTCCGCGTTGTAGAACGGAATGCTGCCGCGTTCAGTCAACACCCGAGCGACTTCGGTAAAGCAGAGAAGGTATACCACCACATCCCTACAGGATCGGCTCCCCCGGTCAAAGAAAGGCACCGACCCCTCCCACCAGCCATGTACCAGCCCGTCCGGAACATGATCACCGAAATGAAAGAGGCTGGTGTCATCAAAGAAAGCCATAGCCCCTGGGCGGCCCCCCTTGTGATCGTCAAAAAGAAGGACGGTAGTCTACGCTTCTGCGTAGACTACCGCAAACTGAACGCCATAACCCATAAAGACGCCTACCCGCTCCCTAGGATCGAGGAGTCGCTCACGGCCCTGAAAACGGCGGAATACTTCTCGACCCTTGACCTGACCAGCGGGTACTGGCAGGTCCAGATGGCCCCAGAAGACAGAGAGAAGACGGCCTTCACGACGCCAATGGGCCTGTTCGAGTTCGACAGAATGCCCTTTGGACTCTGTAACGCCCCCGCCACGTTCCAGCGTGTGATGGAGCACTGCCTTGGACAGCATAACTTCGAAATGGTGCTCCTCTATCTGGACGACGTGATCATTTTCTCAAGGAGCTATGACGACCACCTGCAACACCTGGACGAGGTCTTCAAACGACTGATACAGAGCGGTTTGAAGCTGAAACCCAGCAAATGTCACCTGCTGAAGCCCAGAGTACAGTACCTCGGGCATGTCGTTAGCGCGGAAGGCGTGATGCCCGATCCAGAGAAGATCACTGTCGTCAGAGACTGGCCAGCGCCCAAGACCGTCAGGGAGGTCCGCAGTTATCTGGGGTTCGTGGGCTACTACCGAAGATTCATTGAGAACTTTGCGAAGGTAGCGTCCCCCCTACACGAGCTGTTGAGAGGTCAGTCGGGCCAGGAACGAAGGGGGTCGGCCTCCGTCACCTGGGGTGAAGACCAACAGCAGGCCTTCGACCAGCTGAAAAGATCCCTGATAGACGCCCCATTATTGGCCTACCCCGATTACGACAAGCCGTTCCAGCTTTACACGGATGCCAGCAACCGCGGGCTCGGTGCTGTGCTCTCCCAGACCCAGAATGGGCACGAACGGGTAATAGCATATGCCAGCAGAGGCCTTCGCAAGACCGAAAGAAACTGTGAAAACTATAGCGCTTTCAAGTTAGAGATGCTTGCCCTGGTGTGGGCCGTGACGGAAAAATTCAAGCACTACCTCGCTGCCACCCCGTTTGTGGTCATGACCGACAACAACCCGCTAGTCCACTTGCAGAACGCCAAACTGGGAGCCCTGGAACAGCGGTGGATGTCGCGCCTCGCTAACTACCGGTATACGACACACTACCGCAGTGGCAAGGCCAACGCTAATGCCGATGCTCTCTCCAGGTTGCCGATCATCGACGCTCCAGAGGAAGAAGGGGACCCGAGTGAAGAAGTGGAGATGCCCTCCTTCGGGACGTATAAAGCGAGGAACGTGGTCACCTCAGACCCCCTGTCCGTCACAGAGCCACGCCTCCAGAGAGGTGGGCTGCTAGACACCCCCACTGCCGACTGGGAGAAGATCCAACGCCAAGACCCAGTATTGAAAGAACTCCTGGTACTACTACGCCAACGTCGTCAGCTAGACAAGCACCAACGTAAAGACGCTGACCCTGAGCTTGTGAAACTGTTGAGGCACCGCGACAGACTCCGGGAAGAAGAGGGTATCCTGATTCGGGACAGCGTAGATCCTGGCACGCATCACCCCGTGGTCCAGATAATTGTCCCCAGAAGACAGGCCCCAGTGCTTCTGACCGCGTATCACGACAAGTCTGGCCATTTTGGGGTGCAGAAGACCGAAGCCATACTGCGCACCCGATACTTCTGGGTGGGTATGCGAGAAGACGTGGAGACATGGTGCCGAGACTGCGTCCCCTGCAGCCTAAAGAGATCCCCTGACGCTTCCCAGAGGGACCCCTTGCACTCCATCACCACTCAACGCCCACTACAGATCGTGGCTCTCGACCACGTCAAGCTCGAACCCAGCTCCAGTGGCCATCAATACGCCTTGACCATTACCGACCACTACAGTAAATTCTTGGTGGTCGTTCCGGTCCGAGATCTCACCGCCAAGACCACCGCGGAGCAGTTCCTCAAGCATTTCGCACGACCCTACGGCTATCCCGACTGCATTCTCACGGACCAGGGGCCCGCCTTCGAGTCCCAACTCTTCCACGAGCTATGCTCCTACTACGGCTGCCAAAAGATCCGGACTACGGCTTACCACCCCCAGGGGAACGGGCTCTGCGAACGGGCTAACCAGACCGTCATCGGCATGCTCCGCAGTCTGTCAGCCGGAGATCGGAATAAGTGGCCGACCCTACTTCCCGAACTGGCGTATCTCTACAATAACGCCGAACACTGTTCCACCGGCTTTACCCCGTACTACTTAATGTTCGGCCGCAAGGGCAAGCTGCCCCAGGACCTGGAACTGGCCCCGAGAGAAGGCCCACCAAACCGACCCCAGACCGACTGGGTCCGTGAGCACCAGCAGAGGATTGACGCTGCTAGAGAAGTCGTTACTCAGCGGATGGAAAGTGCCCAACGCCGGCAAGGCAGGGACTACAACGCTAACAACCGGCCCGCACCCCTGAAAGTAGGAGACTCCGTATGGAAGAAACGGAATCACCGCTCAAGTAAACTCGACGCCATGTGGGAGAATGAACCGTACACAGTCGTCAGGACGCCCGCGGGTGACCGATACACCTACGAGATCCAGAAGACCCCTGGAGGAGCCATCAGCGTGGTGGCAAGGGACCAGCTCAAGCTTTGCACTGCCGAAGTACCAGCGGAATCGAGAGTCTCGCCTGAGGTGGAGGGGCAGGGGACCTGGGGGGGCATGCCTTGGGACAGCCCCACTGATATGCTAGTCTTCATGAGTGCCCCAGCACCTTTCCTTGCAGGGGTATCCCCCACTCCCGTGGCGGAGGAACCCCCGTCAGAGTCCGGTCACAATTCCCCGGAGGTCCGTCCACCGGTGGTTCAGCCGCGCAGGTCGGAACGCCCAACCAAGGGTATCTTACCCTTGAGGTATAGAATGTAAAGCACTTCCTTTCAGTATTGTTGTATATTGCAAATTGTTCCTAACCTCTCCTCACCGGAATGTACGGGTATTAGTTATGCAGAAAGGCCCAGGCCTTAAATGTTTTGTGTTATACAAAAAGACTGGAGCTGGATTACTGCCAACCCCGATATAATGCCTGCGGACTGGCATTTTTCTAGCAGGGAGGCATGTGGCACCCCAGAACTGAGAAGTGCCCCGTTTTAAACCCAGCCAAGGGTTTTGTTTGTTTTGTTCGTTTTTTTACATTGGTGGGCAGCGGTGCCCTCACCCAAAATGGCGGACGGCCCTTCGAGGACGGGGTTGCCCGGCCACCAATCCGGCCTCACAGAAGGGAGCGGGAACTGAGAGGGGAGGAGAAGCTGGTGGCGCGAAAAAGAAGAAAAACGCCCCGCAGCAAGGAGGAAGAAGGAGGTGACCGGCGGCTGCAGACGGGAGAGCGTGACGGAGCGAGTGAGGAAGGAACGCGCTGCCGCAGCACGGAAGAGGATCACGAAGCGGCTGACACACGGGCGCGGAAGAGTGACACCACCAACCAGAAGGAGAAGATCCAGAGGCAGCCCGTCCCGCCGTCGCAGACACCAGAGAGCCGGCGGAGTCACGGAGTGGGGCAACGCCGCGCCTGCAGCGCCCCCACTAGTGCCCCCGGTGAAGAGGTCGAGGTCCGGTGGAGACGCCAGCGGTGGGGAGAGCGGAGTTCCAGGTCGAGACGGGCGGGAGCCTGCAACTGGATGCGGTCACCCAGGTACACACTCAGCCAGGTCACCAGCCCCAGTGCAGTGCCCCACTACCACCAGGTGCAGCCAGCTTGCCAGACCTCAGCGCCATTACCCTTACTGGCGCCTACCACCCAGCTAATCTACCACCCTAGTGCCGCTACCCCTTTTGGGCCCAATACCCAGGCACCCTCTCACACACACGTGGCCGGTTGATAATAACTGTCGCTTCTAACGGTACCCGGCTGGGACCGGTACAAGGAGGGAGAAGGAGGCCCCTAAGGAGCGCAGCTCCCTAACTTGACAGAAATATCCTGCCTTCCATCGCACCACTTGTGTCTTCCCTAATAGGGACTGATTCAGAACAGCCTGCCTCTGCTTTGCACCTTAAACCTCGGCGACTGGGTGGTGTTCACCCATTCACTGCCGCATTTAACCAGTGACTACCAGTGGGACAGTTGTGCTCGTTGGCTTAGTGCCAAACCTCAGGGACTCAGTGTTCTTTATGAATCTATAGATATTGTCTTATTGTTTGTATTAATTGTATAGCCCTACAGCGCTATCAAAGTGTAGTTACAAATCTTCGATGTGCGACCCTTGCTCTCTGCTGGGTCCAGGTCAATAGCGGTATTGTTGAAGTTGTATATTGTGCGACTTGTGGCCTACGGGTATTACGGCGGGCCCCATTGCGCACAATATTTTCGTTGCAGAATATTTTACGTTCTTACTGTAATACTTGACAACTGTAATTTACAGGTTGTGTACCTGTTATTGAGTTCCTGTTTTATTGTTATTACATCGATCAACTCTCCTGTGGTAACGGTGATTTTGCCCTTCCTAGTAATCCAATTAAAATATTCTGATCACCGCCCTAGCGAGTGTTGGCCGTTTTGTGGGGTTGTCTTGAGGCAGTGTTTTCCCGGGGAGCCTTGTCCCTCCACCCTCCGAACTGCAGGCGAGTGAAGCCGACAAGATCCAACAGAGCAGTGCCAGAAGAGGAGTCCGGAGTCTCAGGTACCAGCCACCTACACCTACACGTGATTGGGCTATATCACACTAGTTTTCAAAAGTAGGCAAGTATGCTCCTGGAGCTTACCCTAACCTCTCCCCTATCCATAGCCTACACTCTGGCAGCGTTACCCTACCCTCCCCCTCATTGGTGTGAGTTTGTTCCAGTTGCCCAGAGGCAAGATAAGTAATGGTCCCCCCCCCCCTCCACACACACACACACACACACACACACACACACACACACACACACACACACATATCCCCTTATATAAATATATATATGCATGTGTGTATGTATGCATGTATGTATCTATGTTAATATGTATATTAAAATAAAGAGTGTGATGTCTATAGTCCTGCTAGTAGGGGATGCAGCCACAGGAGTGGTGCCCCCTTGGGAGCAGGAGCCCAGTGGCAGATGACTCCATTGCCTCCCAGAGTTACGCCTCTGTCTCCCCTATGCAGACACCTCTGTCTCCCCTATCCACACCTAGCCTTTCCCTAACCTCTCCCCTATCCATAGCCTACCCTCCTACAGCCATAACATAACCTCTCCCCTATCCATTGCCTACCCTCCTGCAGTGTTACCCTAACCTCTCCCCTATCCATAGCCTACCCTCCTGCAGCCTTACCCTAACCTCTCCCCTATCCATAGCCTACCCTACATCAGCCTTACTCTAACCTCTCCACTACCCATAGCCTACCCTCCCCTCCTGTAGCATTACCCTAACCTCTCCCCTATCCATAGCCTACACTCCTGCAGCCTTACCCTAACCTCTCCCCTATCCATAGCCTACCCTACATCAGCCTTACCCTAACCTCTCCCCTATACATAGCCTACCCTCCCACAGCCTTACCCTAACCTCTCCCCTATCCATAGCCTACCCTACATCAGCCTTACTCTAACCTCTCCCCTATCCATAGCCTACCCTACATCAGCCTTACTCTAACCTCTCCCCTATCCATAGCCTACCCTCCCACAGCCTTACCCTAACCTCTTCCCTATCCAGTGGCGTAACTATGGAAGGTGCAGGGGATGCAACTGCTATGGGGCCCGGACCCTTGGGGGCCCTTGGCCCAGCAGTCAATCCCCTGCACCCTGTTTTTTAAAATAGTTCAGGAAGGACATCGTCGGCAGCGCTGCTCCGTGCCCAGCACCCCCTCCAGAGGCAATGTTAACCAATCAGGAAGGCGGTCCCGCCGATCCTGCCTCCTTTCCCCGATCACCTATCTGGTGCTGCCAGGGCTTAACGTCACTATTTGTGACCAGCCCCGGCGTGATAATTGCAAGCCCTGTGCTGTTGGCTGGTAGTAGTTACGCCCCTGCCCCTATCCATAGACTACCCTCTTGCAGCCGTACCCTAACCTCTCCCCTATCCACAGCCTACCCTCCTGCAGCCTTACCCCAGCCTCTCCCCTATTCATAGCCTACCCTCCTTCAGCGTTACCCTAACCTCTCCCCTATCCAAAGCCTACCCTAATGCAGCCTTACCCTAACCTCCCCTATCCATAGCCTACCCTCCTGCAGCCTTACCCTAACCTCTCCCCTATCCACAGCCTACCCTCCTGCAGCCTTACCCTAACCTCTCCCCTATCCATAGCCTACCCTCCTGCAGTGTTATCCTAACCTCTCCCCTATCCATAACCTACCAGCCAGCCTTAGCTTAATCTCTCCTCTATCCCTAGTCTCCCCTCCCACAGCCTTCTCCTAACCTATACCCTAACCTCCCACCCTGCAGCCTTACCCTAACCTCTACCCTATCCATTGCCTATCCTCCCGCAGCCTTACCCTAACCTCTCCCCTAACCTCCCACCCTGCAGCCTTACTGTAACATCTCCCCTCCTTCAGTCTTACCTTAACCTCTACCCTTTCCCTAGCCTCCCCTCCCACAGCCTTACCCTAATCTCTCACCTAACTTCTTATCCTGCAGCCTTACAATAACTCCCCCCTAGCCACCCCTCTGCCTGTTTTAACATTCCCTATATCTTCTCCTAACTTACCTTAACCTCCCCCATAACCTTCCCTCTGTCTGCCTTTCCCTAACCCCTCCCTTAACCCTATCCTTCCATCCTGCAGCCTTACCTTAACCCTAACCATCCTCCCACAGCCTTACCCTAACCCTAACCTCCCTCCTACAGCCTTACCCTAACCCTAACCTCCCCTCTGGCAGCCTAACCCTAATCTCTCCCCTAACCTTAACCTCCCCTCCAGCAGCCTTACCTTATCCTGTCCTCTAACCCTAACCTCCCCTCCCGCAGCCTTACCCTAACCCTAACTCCAGTCCTCGAGAGCTACCCACAGTGCATGTTTTCCAGGTCT
Organism: Crinia signifera; assembly: GCF_055691185.1. Taxonomy (NCBI): domain Eukaryota; kingdom Metazoa; phylum Chordata; class Amphibia; order Anura; family Myobatrachidae; genus Crinia; species Crinia signifera. The sequence continues at coordinate 108,217,906 of NC_139226.1, read as the reverse complement.
CCTCCCAGAATCACAAGTGAAGTAATTAGCGCCACCTGTGGATCTTTTAAAATGTGTTGGTGAGTAATGAGTGCACCTGTGCAGCAGCTAGGTTGTCTGTAAAATGTGATCTGTTGGTAGCTCTCGAGGACTGGACTTGGCTACCACTGCCCTAACCTATCCCCTAGCCTCCACTCTCGCAGCCTAACTTTGTGGTATCTGTGGCGTTGGCATCATGAATTCCCATATGAAGGGTGGTTAATCGGTAGAGACTAGATCCCCTTCAGTTTTGATTACAGGATGTGATGTTCAGTGAGGGCGGAAGTTGTTAGATGCCCTCACAACGTTTTTTATTTTATCTGTAATTCACGTAGGTGTCGGTTATTTTGTTTTATTTTAGCTGCATTGTACCCTCGCTGGCTCGCTACGCTCGCATGCTTCGGGCACGGTGGTATACGTGGACCCAGGGCATGATGGGAAAATTGTCAAAACTAAAGGGGACCTAGACACTACCGTGGTTAATCAGTTCAGCTGCCTGGCTGTGAGTGAACAGACTCACCAGGGGCGCAGCAGTCAGCTCTTAGGAGCTTCTGCACCAAAGCCAGATAGCCAACTTATTAATATTTCTGTAAGAGCAGCCTCACTTGTCTGTCTGTCATCGCGTACAAATCTGAATCAGGCTCTGCCAGTGGCGTAAATATGAATTTTGCTCCCCCCTGCCAAAAAGTTTGTGCCCCCCCCCCCCCCCCCCAAGGCTCCTCTCCAGCATGTTTCCCCAGTGTGTGACGTGATGACATCACACGCATAACGGAGAAGCTGAAGCAGGAGAGAGGAAGAGAGACCAGCAGACACTGCTGCTTCCCTTGGCTCCGACACATCCCAGGCCGCCCTAGCCTGCCCATCCGCCCGCCCATCCTGTACACAGTAGCCAATAGCCGGCTCTGTGTACAGTCAGTTGAATCAGTGGGGGGATTTGTCGTCTCTGCCATTTCCACACCCGCGCTGTGGCTGACTCGCCTCCAGTGCTCAGTCAGTGGGCAGCAGCAGGTCGGTGCGTCGAGCGGGTGCCGGCGCCCACACAGACCCCACTGTGGCTTGCTCCCCTAAGCGGCTTCTGGGGCTGCCTTACAGTAGTTACGCCACTGGGCTCTGGGTGTTTTAGTATTAGGCGTATTACCTGTGTCACTTCTCAATGTTATCTCTCTGGAACATTTGATCTCCCCCTTTGTCCCATGCTTCTGATTGGTTGGCCACAGGTAGCACAACCAGTCATATAATAATAAAATAGGTGATGTTTTCAAAGCAACCTTCAACAACTACAATAGGCATGTTCATACAGTGTACGGAATCACCAAACTTAAGGGGATTTTGATCAAGCCCTTTTCAAACTAATTACTCTTATTGTAAGACTGTAAGACTCCTATGCGACTATTCATGTAAAAAATGTTAACGTGACTTTGTTATGCCAGGGGTGCCAAACACTGGGGTACATCTAGAATTCACTTAGCGTTCTGCACCCTCTCTGCTTCTCATTACTCTGCGTGTTCCTTTCCCAGACTGCATATAGGCCCTTATTCTGATTGACGCGTACTTTACCGCATACTTTCGGATCGCGTCTTTACGGCGTCTGCGCATGCGTGGCGAACGCCACGCGCATGTGCCACGCATTGACTCCGTACCTGTTCGGCCAAATCCCGTACAAAACTGTTCACCGCAATCAGTCGGGAAATATGGGCGTATTATGGGCGTCATGCGGAATGACACATGGGCGTAGTTTCAAAGTGGGCAAAACGGGGCGGAAACATGGGCGGACACGGGGGAGTACACTTATGTTGGGGGGCGTACATTCGGATAGCACTCCGAATGCACGCGAACAAAAAGGGAAGAAATGTGCGGTGTCCAAAATGCCACTATTGCTTTGCGGACACCACTCGTTCCTGCGGGAGGCGAACGGACCGCCTAATGACTACAAGCATTAACACCTGAACCCAATAGAATCGACTCCTTTACTCATTACTCACTAATAGGACGCTTGTCAGTGCTTTAATTGAAACCATTGCAGCTTCAATTGCTGTAAGGGTTAATGTGTGCAATGCATGTGTTAGGCATGCTTGTAAGGATATATTGGCATCTAATTGATTCCAATTCCAAATAAGCAGTTTTTTATGAGGATAGGTAATTGAATAAGTGGGTCATGTGATGTATTGCAGAAGATACATAATAGTGGGTTGTTTGGCGTAAATACTCCGCTTACGGGCGGTAGCACCGCTTGGCTCCCGTTCGGATGCGGTATTCCCGAGCATACTCTGTAATACTCTGTAATACCGTGCAGAATCTGAGTGTTTCTCCCGCACACGCATGGTTTGTATGTCGTCCGTAAACACGCCCTGTTCTTAAAGAGTGAGTCCGTCCGAATGCGGAGGACACGTGGGCGTTTCTACGGACGATGGCCGCACGCGGCAGAACACCGTGGCGTGCGGACCGCTCCGTAAGAATGCGGGAATATCCGCACCGATCAGAATAAGGGCCATAGGGAGGATTCCCCTATTGGTCTCTGTAATCCCGGCCACGTGTAGGATAAGGTTCCACATCACAGGTCTGTCATTAGTTACATTCACAGACAGGAGACAATGTTCCCTTTGTTGCCAGTCTGTCCCCATTCATTCTCTGGTAATGTCCCTTAGAGACAGCAGGCCAGGCTCCTGTATTGTCCCGCTGTCACCTGACTCAGTAGGGGTAATGTTACACGTGGGCTATACAGGGTTCACGCTTTAACTCCTTCATAGCTGTATGAAGAAGAAAAATGACCATGAGAATGTTCAGAATATTGATAATGCATTCATCAGCTGCCCTCTAGCTGCCGCTATCTACGGGATCCGTGTGATAGGACGACAATGTCTAGGTCAACAGTCAAATGGACGACACCACGTGGTTTTTTTCTTTTTCCATACTTAACCATCCATTCAATTGGAAAGTGTGCCGAGCGCAGCGTTACAATAATTGGGGGTCCACGTGCTCAGGTGTCGATATTGACACAAAAACCATGAATACTCATGTCGACGTGACCTTGTGCACATTGACCTTTTGGGGTCTACATACATACTGTAGGCGAATCTAGAAATATGGTAATAAGTGGTCCCAGATCCAAATATTGAAGTAGGTTGGACCTTTGCGCTGCAAAAGGGGGCATGGCCTCATGGAAAGGAGGTGTGTCATCACAGAAAGGGGCGTGGCATTACACATTAGATTACACACTGTAATGCCCATTAATACACATTTTAGTAAACTCCATTATACCCATTACACATAAAGCCACACACCATAATGCCAATTACACATTGTGCCACACATCATGATGCATATTACATATTTGACACATAAGTGCCACTTACCTACATGCTCATTACTAGGGGGCTCTTGCTTGATTCCAGGGGCTTCATGCTCAATGCCAGGGGCTTCATGCTCGTTGCCAAGGGGGAATACATGCTTGTTGCCAAGAGGGAGTTGTTAAATGCTCATTGCAAAGGGGGGGGGGGTGACATTGCTCGTTGACAAGGGGGGGGGGGGGGGGATTGCTTGTTGCCAAGGGGAAATACATACTTATTGCCAAGAGGGAGTATAGTGTTCGTAGCCAAGGGGGAGTTAAATGCTCATTGCAAAGGGGGAGTGAATTTGCTTGTTGCGGGATGGGGGGGGGGTGTGTGTGTGGGGATTGCTTGTTGCCAAGGGGGATTTCTCGTTGCCATAAGGGAGTGAAATTGCTCATTGCCAAGGTGGGGGGGGGAGGGAATTGTTTGTTGCCAAGGGGGAGGGAATTGCTCATTGCCAAGGGGGAGTGACACCGGGCGCACACAATTTAAAGAAATGACTGCCGGGCAGAAAGAGCTGTGGGCTGCCCGGCTGTATAGTCTCAGCATAGTAGCAGGTCCGTCGATATCTTCAATGGTCTGGCAGCCAATCAGGATCGGCATTGGTGGCCGCTCCTGATTGGCTGCCAGACCGCAAGCTCCTATTGGCTCACGGTCCAGCGGGAGCATTGAAGATATCGACGGACCTGCTGCTTTGCTTAGACTATACAGCAGGGCAGCGCACAGCTCTTTCTGCCCGGCTGTCATTTTTTAAAATTGTGTGTGTGGCGGCGGCTGGCGGTGTAATGGGTGGTCCGGTGCACCCCTGGACCACCCCTTAGATTCACCTATGTCTACAGTGACACTGTTGACCTTATTACTGTCTACCCCATATCATCCCCCCCTTAGCAGCAGTGCTCTCATGAAACCGTCAGGTTCGGAGTGGACTTATCTGTCCAGGGCTACTTCTCCCGCCTTCACAAATGAAAGCCAGTCTCAACTGACTTTTACTTGCCGGCGTCGGTATGAAGATGTCATGTGAAGTCAGCCGCCCATCCCCAGCAGGTATCGGCCAGCCCGCATAGCCAGCATTTTCATAGTGATGCCGGGTCAGTTAAAGTATTATAGATAGACCAAATGTACAGTATATAAATAATAATAATAAAAAATTGGGGCCCCTACCGATCCCCCAGTAGTAGGGGTGGGGGAAGCTTTGATGTCCCGCGGGTGGTAGGGGGTATTATATCAACCGCTCAGCATGTAGGGCCTGGATCAGTAATTTCCACTAATTACCCCTTTACTGCACAGATGGTGGGAGAAGGGGGCATTGGGGAGAATGAAGGGGTCCTGATACATAACTTCCAGGGTGGTAGAGGATGTTTAATATGCAGAGGACATTTCTGGTGGGAGGACAGCTTGCTTGACATGGAATTAAAAACTAGAGAATCCCACCTACCAAATGGTATTGGGGACCAGGTGATCAGAGTTCAGGAGGCAGAGCAATCCGCCAACGAGTATATAAAACAACATACCAGGTGTGTGGAGCTGGAGCAGTAACCAGCTGCTGTTTGCAGTCGGGGTTTGCACATGTGCAGAAATGCGCATGCGCAAACCCCCACAATCGGGGCAACGGCCAAATTCGGGTCACTGTGTGTGTGATCCAGAATTGGCCGCTGAGGGCCTGATTCAGCTTGAGCCATAGTTATGCTAAGATTCACAAAACTACAACTTTCCTCGGTAGCATGCGGGAAGCCACCCAGCCGAAGACAAGGCCACCCCAAATGCCGGGTCCCTCCCGGCAGTGCGATCGTAAAGGTTTGCAATTGCATTGCTAACATGCGAGGGCTTTGTTATATAACAAAGCCCTCGCATGCCAAGACTAGCCCCTGGCTGCAAAATCATACAGAACCCATTATCAGGTCAACACACAGGCCCCACAGCTAGGGTTGCCACCTCTCCCGTTTTTCCGGGAATCTCCGGATCCGGTGGCAACCCTCAAGGAGGCTTTTTCAGTTTCACGGATTCCGGAATTCGGGTATATATATATAGATGTAATGGGCAAAAATCTGTCGTTTTTAGCTATTACAGGGGCCACGCCCACTGTATAGAATAGACCATGCCCCCTTTATTAGGCCATGCCCCCTTCTCCAGGAGCGAAGGCGCGCGCATAAATGAGAATGAGGGAAAAGTCTCCAGGGATCCAAGATTAGTGAGGTGGCAACCCTACCCACAGCCCACACTGAAAATGGTCCAGACACATCTGCATTGTCCAAACCACGCCCCCCACAATCAGTCACTGCCCCCTACCTCCCTAAAGGTGGCCATACACACACAGATTTATCTTCAGATCTGGCTGGTTGGAACAAAAACATGGTTATGGATGACAGCAAATGACAGTTGACCATTTGTTTGGAAATGCTGGAAATCTGACAAACTGTCACTCATCCATAACCATGTTTTTGTTCCAACCAGCCACATGTGAAGATAAATCTTACTTGTGTATGGGCACCTTTAGACTGCGGTCACATTATTCTCAATGCAACCGCAGTTTCAGGGCTTGCGCTGGCTGAATCACGCACTAAAGTTCCACTTTTCTGCATACTGAATGCAATTCTTGCTATCTATTCTTCTGTTCTATTCTTTTAAACTGTATTGAAGAGATTTATTTAAAAAGCAAAGAAAAGCAATGCTGTTATGACATCTGGTCAACATGACATGACATTATTTCATATGCAGGGCATGAGATCAAGGTTGGGCTGTCTCATAAATTGCATTTTGAATGCAATACATTCTACCACAGACCACATACAGGGTCAAAATAAGTAAAGCAAAAAATGAAATAATTTTGTGTCTGGGTGACATGTAATAGGGTGCGATTTTAATGGGTCAAAACGTCCAAATTCACACATTTACCAAAATTCGCACATGGGTGCGATTTGCGGTAAAAATCACATGTTTTGCCGTGACCAAGAAAAAAAAATCACACTTTAAAAATGGCATGATGATTTGCAAGGGAAAAATCCCCTTGAAGAAGGTAGAAGCGGTTACCCAACACTCATTGCTGGTGGGAAGTGGCTCGCTTTATCGCCCATATTCAAGGACTTTTTAAATCATTTTTCCACCATTTGGACCTTGCGTTCCTTGCAAGGGCATAAAGCCTTTTTTCCACCCTTTGGACCTTGTTTGGACCCTATTGTTGCTGGTTGCAGAGGTGCCCCCATACACAGTTCAAGCTTCAGGGCCCCTAGCTTCTACTGACCAAAGCTAAAGGCCATTACCCACTGCAAGCTGTCTTACAGCTGGAATCATTTTGTCTTCTTTCAGACGGAGCCCCTCTCATTCGGCTTGAGGGCTCGGCGGCGGGGATCCGAAACCCTGCCCGTCTCCGCTTCAGGGAGAAGGGCAGGGTTAGGGTAGGTGCAAGGAGGAGGCGGGGACCGACGGTGACTTGTGGGAAGGTGGCGGGGACCGCCGGGGAGCTCCATCAAAACGGGCCCCCCTCTGGTGGCTGATAGTGGCTGGCAGCTAGCGATTCTTTCGCCAGCCCCCAGCTGAATGAGAGGGGCTCAATCTGTATTTATGACATCAACATCCATGGGGCATTTTTAAGCTTGATTTGAATATTTTTCTTCTATTTCTTTAAATCAATGGTTTATCATCTCCTTTGACACGTCTCCTTGTCTGTCTGGGCCAATGGCCCAGAAATCAGTGGTATGTCTCTTTTTCTTAATATTCATGTTTTCCACTGTCAACTTAATTAGCAGTTATGGATTATCATCATTTATTATGCTCATGACAGACAACTTTAAACTGCTTCCTGTCATAGACTATGCTAGTGAAATGACAGAAGCTGATTGTTTTCTCTGCAGTGGCGTAAGTTCGTCCCAGTTTCCCGGAGGCGAGATAAATATTGGTGCCCCCCCCCACACACACACAACCTTATATCAATATATGTGTGCATGTGTATGTATGTATGTATGTTATGGATATTATGTTTAAAATAAAGAGAGTGTAACGTCTATGGTCCTGGTAGAGGGGAAGTCAGCCAAGGGTGCTATATCAATGGCTTTCAATTAACTGATTCAAACTGGCAGGGGAGGAGAGATGCCCCCTTGGGAGCAGGAGCCCGGTCGGCAGGTGACTCCATTGCCTCCCAGAGTTACGCCTCTGTTTCTCTGGGTATCTTCTCCACTTTATCTCTGTCACAACTGAACTTGTTTGTGAATCCGGACTAGGTGGATCTGCTGGGTGTCGGCTTGACAGCCTAGGATGAGACTGGGCAGGATTAATACAGGATCTATTCATTCACTGAGGTTGGCAGAATTTCTAGAATGGAGTTGGTGATGTGTTGCCAGCTATATGAGGAACAGATATACTGGGATGCAGTGTAATAGAATAGCTGGGAACAGGTTAGAGCAGCGGTTCTCAAACTGTGGGTCCTGACCCCAAAGTGGGTCCCGACCTTCTCAGCATGGGTTCGAGACTCCATGTTGCTGACCATCAGGCCGATGACTTTTCTAATCTCAGTCAGTGATTCAAGGAGTCTGAAATATCAGTTGAGTTGTCTGTAATATTAGACTCCTCCCATCACTTTGTGCCTCCACACTGCTGCCATGTATGTGCTGTCTGCTGACTACACATGTGATGTGATGACCTTCTGCAGTAACTTGCTGGGGTCCTGTCATTAATATTACTGTCCGATACTGTCTGATGGGATCCCAGAGTAAAATAGTTTGAGGACCCCTGTGTTAGAGGAAACACTGGGGTTGGTGAAACGCAGCAGAGGCTAGAAGAGCAGCTACTGCAAGTCACTGGAAAAGCTGCAAGGTATTCTGTAGCATGAGTTTGGGATCACTGGCACCCAATGGCAATCATTGGCACGTAGGGGGGTTTCTGGGTACATAGAAACCCGCCTGCCTGTCAATCCATCGGGCCAGACAGCCTCCACTCCAGCCGACTGGCTGTGCAGCTGACAGCAGCTAAGCTGCCTCCTGTAATAGAGACAGGCTGCCGCTAGCTGCAGATAGAGGGAGCTAGTGTGCAGATCCTCTAAGCTCCAGCGTGTCCTGTACGAGAGAATAGGGATGGCCATCGTTGCCATTGCCATTGATGGTTGCCATCGATGGCAATTCTGCAACTGGCCATCGATAGTGCTAAACTATGCAATGGATGACCTCAATATTTTTGCATATCGATGCTCATCTATTGTGTTTTGTGTGTCGCATAATGTGAAAGGGGCATTATGATGTGTTGTATAATGTGTAAGGGGCATTGCGGAGTGTCGTATAATGTGAAAGGGGCATTACGGTGTGTTGTATAATGTGAAAGGGGCATTGCGGTGTGTTGTATAATGTGAAAGGGGCATTACGATGTGTTGTATAATGTGTAATGGGCATTGCAGTGTGTCATATAATGTGAAAGGGGCATTGCGGTGTGTCGCATAATGTGAAAGGGGCATTACGGTGTGTTGTATAATGTGAAAGGGGCATTACGATGTGTTGTATAATGTGTAATGGGCATTGCAGTGTGTCGTATAATGTGAAAGGGGCATTGCGGTGTGTCGCATAATGTGAAAGGGGCATTAAGGTGTGTTGTATAATGTGAAATGGGCATTACAATGTGTTGTATAATGTGAAAGGGGCATTAAGGTGTGTTGTATAATGTGAAAGGGGCATTGCAGTGTGTCGCATAATGTGTAAGGGACATTGCAGTGTGTTGCATAATGTGTAAGGGACATTGCGGTGTGGCATATTATTTAAGGGGCATTATGGTGTGTGGCATATTATGTAAGGGGCATTGTGGTGTGTTGCATATTGTGTGAGGGGCATAGTGGTGTGTGGCATATTATGTAAGGGGCATTGTGGTGTGTTGCATATTGTGTAAGGGGCATAGTGGTGTGTCGCATAATGTGTAAGGGCATTACTGTGTGTCGCATAATGTGTAATGGGCATTGCCGGGGGGCCCCATTCTAACTTTTGCTATGGGGCCCACAAAGTTCTAGTTACGCCCCTGCCCTGAAGGTCATTCCAACCCTGCAGGCACCTCATCACAGTCTATAGCCTCTCTTCCCTTCTCTGCATACAATATCAACACTACTCTTCCTTAGTTGCACCCTGTGTCACATTATCTCTGACTAATGCAGAAGTCAGGCACTTGGATAATCCACTTAGTAGCCCTAGGCACGTATCAGTATCACCTAGACGCATTAATCCTCAACAGGTCCATTTCATACGTAGCACATAAATACTATGTTATTAAATCAACCATTTGTTAGCATAGGATTAAACTACTAGAGCTCCCAAAGCTACACCCTTTTCTTGTGGTCTTACCATGTTTGTTCTGTAACTATGTTTATACAGCACTTGGTTTATATTGTGATCGTGTTTTGCACCTTGTGATTTATAGTTTATTTCAACAATCAATGTTCTAGTTGTCAGGGCAACACATTTCACTTAACAACACAATGCAAATAAATTATGAGAGGTTGTGTATCATTTAGCGTTTTGCTCTCAATGTATTTTCATAGGACCTGACTAAATGATGTATTCATTTATTAAACTGTATTATCAGCTAATCATCAAGGGCGGGATATACTTTACCGTTTTACCGCATTTTCAAATTTACTAAAACCCGGCCGCACCGTCTTTGGGTGGCGATACCCTATAGAAGCCTATGGGCTTCTAGAGCCGCCCGCCATCTGCACCCCTCTCCCCTGTCCTCCGTGCTGCTCCTCCTCCCCCAGCAGCATGTCACACCCGGGGATGTTCTTCCGGCTGCAGGGGGGGAGGAGGAGATGCCGGGGACGCCGCAGAGCCCAGGAGGTGACGGAGACCCCCGGCAAACCACATTACAGGTATCGTGGGGGGCCTCCGTCACCGCACCGCGATGCCAGTCGCATATGTTAGTATATATGCACTGGCATCGCGGCGGAGGCATGGCGAGGGGCGGCGATGTATGTTAATGTATGTAGACTCACCTGCTCTATTGAAGAACTCTAAGGGGAAAATTGACTAAGATGCACATATACGGCCAATCCCCAAATGAAAGTGATAGGCCATATACAACCCGCAAATACGAATGAAGAATGAAGAATACGACAAATTTACAAAGCTGTTGCATTCATAGTTTTCAATGTCATAGCCCTTAGTGTCCGTTTATATTTGGTGCCCATATTTAGGTTTTACAGGGCTAAAGCTGGCAATACCCTCCGCAGCGCTGACTGGCGGAGAGGGGGGTTAGAGAATACGGAAATACGGAAAAAACCTGATAACTATCACTAAAATCATCATGACTATACTGTAATGACACGAATACAGAGTTATGGGGCAGATTTATCAAAGAGTTAAAAGTTCTATCATTATTGAAAACATTAAAGGGGCACTATCGCTACCCAAGTGCTCTCTGACTGGAAGAAAAAAGCCTTATATTGCATCAACATTAAAACAGTAGAGGATTTAAACACAGTGCTATAAATTCCAGGCGGTATAAAAGAGATTTAAAAGTAGAACCAAAATAGCAGTATGCCTGCCCTTCTCTCGCCGTTTCCACCTCCCTGGTTCCTTTCAGCGAGGTAGAAAACTCCCATTGAAGTCAAACACAATTTGAGGCTGTCAGGCTCACATTGATAATGATATTCTTGGTTAAGCGAAACTACTAGGTAAGTTAATCATACATTTTGATTTAGTGGTTTAAGCACCTTGGCGACACGCTGCTCATAAATACATTTTAAAGTCATTTTCTTGGAAACAGTATTCACAATGAATTCTCAGACTCCTCAAAGCAGAATGTTCTCAAATAAATTATACAGTGTGTGAATAAAATAAATTGCGCAGTGTGTTAATGAGTGTAAATAGGACTCTGTCATACTAATTTGCACACATGGCATTTCCTGATATTAATCACATCAGGGGCAAATACTTCATTTCATAACAAAGCAAACAAAAAAAGCAAGTCTACAATGTGCACTGCTTTAGTTAGATTGTGGTAAGGATTATGTTTCTTATCTGTCAGTGACCAAGTCATCATCGGGGCCAGATGGCCCTTGATCACACCTCACAACTTTTTAACGATGTTAATCAGGACTCCAGCACATGGCCCTTATGGAAAAGGACGTAGCCTTATGGGAATGCCGTAGCTGCAAGCCACGCCTCCATTTCCCATCACTGTTGGGGGCATAGCCTGCATTTTGTGAGCTGCTGGTCATGCCCCCAGTCTCTCTGTCTCCATGATTAGACACTGTGCTCAGTGAGTGACAGGAGGGCTCCTAACTGGCCTCCCTCACAGCAGCACACAGCTGCCTGTGGGTGGTTCACAGAACAATCACAAAAAAATCATGACTGGTCCACGAACATTGAGACAGTTGGGAAGTATGCCCTGACGATGACATATTCAACTAACCATGAGCTGCAGAGGGGAATAGTCTTCAGCACTGCAGATGTCCACCTGATCTGTGACACTAATACATTGTGGATGGCCGGGTGCATGTGTGAAGCACCATAATGTAGTTTGAGAAGAAGGCGATAATACTGCCCTCTAGAGACTGTGGGTGAGATTTAATAGGATGAGAGATTCAGAAAGTGAGAGATTTGGTAGGAAATCTCCAGGGTTTTTTAAAGCGGCAATCATTTACACTGCAAAATCACACTGGTTTAGCAGTGTAAATGATTGCCGCTTTAAAAAAAATGAGATTTCTTACCAAATCTCTCACTTTCTGAATCTCTCATCCTATAAAATTTCGCCCTACTGTATATATATATATATATATATATATATATATATATATATATATATATATATATATATTATTCTGTGACTTGTAGTAATATGTATTCATATGTATTTAAATATAAATCAAGATAAGCAAATATTTGCATATACCGTTGGCAGAAGATTTTTCTTTGTATAGAAATCAAGGCCAGCTCTGTACAATGATCCGCATGACTGCTTGCTGTAATTTGGAGAATCATGGGATAACAGAAGAATAGATTGCACACATTTAATATCTAGAATCAGCTATTTCTATTCACTATAAAGCTGAGATATTGTAATGTCTGCACTGAGATACATGTACAGTACTACAGTGTAACTATAACATAATTGCATAAAAATGTTCCTATATGGAGATCCACAATTGCTATGACAACCTTGCAACAAACAATGGAAAACTACTATAATTTCTATTGGCTGCTCAATATGTCAATCAGTAACAGCTGTAAAGAAGGTATTTCATCTTCCTGGCAACATGTATATGCATAAACAAAAAGATTAGATATCCAAGAGAGGACATCAAAAAAGTCTCCCGGGTGGGGCACAGCCTTCTTTTAAGAATCAATAACTGTTAATACAAATTTTATTAGTTAAAACATGACCCTAAAATAGACAGGTCACCCCTGGAAACAGCAGAAACCCCCTTATCTATATTTCGTTACCTGTGACGCTTTTGGAGTCCGCTCAACTGCGCATTCACTGACTAACGTCACATGCACAGGCAGCAGCGACTTCTTTAGCAAATTACAACTCAGGTACCCCTATATCTTAACTTTACTGCTACCATCTCGATACTCAGATATTTGAAGCTAAGACCACACTGTCACCCACAGGAAACATTGTAACAACATTATTTGTTTCAAACTATCTCCTAAAATACAATGTATTTTTGATATTTAATCCTAAACATATATTGCGATTTGAGGTGCCCATTGTCTATCAGGATTTGATACTTGTATACTATTATACAGCCAGTGATATCTGGAAGATTTCTTCCATGGTATAATCCATAGACATTTGCATTACGAAATAATATTTCACTACTTTCTCAAATATTTCTCCATTATTGTTATCTGTTTGTCCTTGTCTTCTGTCTTTGTCACACCCTATTTTAGGGTCATGTTTTAACTAATAAAATTTGTATTAACAGTTATTGATTCTTAAAAGAAGGCTGTGCCCCACCCGGGAGACTTTTTTGATGTCCTCTCTTGGATATCTAATCTTTTTGTTTACACGTACCCCACTCCCTGGGAGCACCTCCACAATCATATAACGTAAAAATATTTACCTCATTGTATTGATTGGAGTATGCCTTCTCATTTTCTGTCACTATAGCCCAGTGCCCTAGGCCTTTCCCCATCCCCCTTTCCCTCTTATTTTGCAACATGTATATGCAGTGGCGTAACTATAAATTTTGCTTCCCCCCTGCCAAAAAGTTTGTGGCGCCCCCCCTCCAGGCTCCTCTCCAGCATGTTTCCCCAGCGTGTGACATGATGACATCACACGCATAACAGAGAAGCTGAAGCAGGAGAGAGAGAGAGACCAGCAGACACTGCTGCTTCCCTTGGCTCCAACGCATCCCAGGCCGCACTAGCACGCCCATCCGCCCGCCCATCCTGTACACAGTAGCCAATAGCCAGCTCTGTGTACAGTCAATTGATTCAGTGGGGGAATTTGTCACCTCTGCCATGGCCACACCCGCACTGTGGCTGACTCACCTCCAGTGCTCAGTCAGTGGGCAGCAGCATGTCAGTGTGTCGAGCGGGTGCCGGCGCCCACATAGGCCCTGCTACTGCTTGCTCCCCCAAGCGGCTGCTTGGGCTGTCTTACAGTAGTTATGCCACTGTGTATATGGCAAGTATAGCCAGCACGCTCCTGCTCTCAACTGCACACGTCTCCTGTTGACTGGGAAACATCGCTGCGGAGACAAGTCCATAGGCTTCTATAGGGAATCGCCAGCTTTTGCTGTCACTTCCCTAAACCAGGCATGTCCAAACTATGGCCCTCCAGCTGTTGTGAAACTACAAGACCCATCATACCTTGCCACAGTTTTGCTATTAGGGAATGCTAAAACTATGGCAAGGCATGATGGGACTTGTAGTTTCACAACAGCTGGAGGGCCATAGTTTGGACATGCCTGCCCTGCCCCAGCGGAGGGCCTTTAGTGCATTTGAAAATGCAGTAAAAACCCCAAAAACTTTTTATTGTATCTTTTCTTTAGTGCATCCCGCCCCAGGTCTTATACCTTTATAGTGGGACTGTCACTGGATTGAACCCCGGTACTTGAGGCATTTATAGCTAGTATAACAACCACATTGCTCCATTCATGCATGCACTGGATTAATGGGTCGACCGCTATTAGCTAGACAAACATTAGGTTGACTACGATAGATCTACAGTGTGATCAAATTTACATTATATATATATCATCAGTATCATAACCTAGACACATATTTCCTCAACAGAAACAACACATCAACACTCTATTATCAAATAGCATAATAGTCAAGAAGAAAAAGAAAAAGGTGGTGGAGCGCTATATCTATCAATAACACACGTAGACTGGTGTAACTTGGTCTCCCATTTTGTAATCCAAGTGACTGGTATTGTGGGTATCCATATACTGTACCTGCAGAAGTCCCAAGATGTTGTTCCTGAAGGTGTTTATCAGGTTGCCTGTGAATACAGGTGGGGTCTCCAGAGAATGAGCAGGTGGTGGTGTCCCTTGATAATGCAGTCCAGTATTGGGATCGGATAAATTTTGGGGGTCCAAGAAGATGTTTGTAGGGATCTGGTTCAAGTGGGATGTTAGTAGAAATGGTCCAATGTCCAGTAGCAAGCAAAACTGACGCGTTTCGTTGTTGTCTAACAACTTTTTCAAAGGTCTGTCACTCTCAAGCTGGTCTGGGTTTAAATACCTTATGGACAGGAAGTGCATCATTTGACATGTGACATCATTAATTTACCCAATTGATAAAAAAAAACGTTATTAGTTTTCCCATTTGGTATGGGGGTATGTATATTTGTTAGGAGGCAGTCCAAAACATCAATTTAATAGCTGCAAATTAAATTGATGTTTTGGACTGCCTCCTAACAAATTATTGTTGTTGTTGTTATTATATATATTATACATTAAATTTGTGTTTATTTTAATGTAATACCCAATTGATTAACGTGTGTTATTGATAGATATCGGAGGAGTATAATACAGCCAGGAATTATGCTCTTCTGTGTCTAGACACTGGTTGTGCATTATCTCCAGGATTCCTGCTAACGGTAGGATTAATGCCGCTGCTTCATCCACCTTTGTCAGTACTGGGCAGATGACTGCTGATGTCTGAGGGCAGCATGGGAAGCTCCCAGTGGATTGCTGGCCAGGCATATGACACAACATGGTTTGTCTCCATGGCAAAGGGTCTTCAGCCATCAAAAGACCTTTTCAATGTCCACCATTAACAATATTATTTTCAAGTACCCCCAACTGGTCTGCAGAGTACCCCCAGGGGTACGAGTACCCCAGGTTGGGAACCACTGATCTAGGTGAACACTTTTCTATTCTACCTATAGCATAATAGTAAACGGCAATTACATAGACGTTAATAAAGATTGGTCGACGGTGTACTGGTCGCTCTGCTAATTGATTGACAGCTATTATGTGGACTGTGTAATCATGGACTGCTTATAGATCGAGAGTTTAATGTTATACAGATATAATGTCCACAGTTATAGGTCCAGCACCCCCTATTCAATGCGCTAGTCCCTCTACCTGTCTAAGGTAAGAAGCGCAGCTACCCACCAGTGGACCGCCTGATGACTTTTGAAACGTGGCACTACAAGTACCACACTGCCTTTACACTTCTTCATTCTCTGGAAGCACTACTATCCCCAGCAGCTCCTCACCCATGACTGTCATCACCCCCAGTGCACCCTCTGTCCCTACTTGCCCCCCTGTCTTTTCCTCAGAACACATGTATCATCAATTCATCATCCCTCCACACATTATAATTGTACTAGTCCTTTGCCACAAGACTCCGCTGTCCAGCCTCGGTCCAAAGACCTCTGGCGCAATGCTACACAAATCAGATTCCAAATCATTGTCCATTAATCCTGCTACCTCTCACCCTAAACAATGCATGCCCCGTGTACCTGTCACCACACTCCATTGTCTCTGGTGACATGGGGGAGACGTTTTCAAAATCTACATCTGATACATTGAGCTCTCATTAACGTCTCTAAAATTAACCCCCATATGTCCGTAGTCAAGGCCTGCTCGCCCATAAATGACCATGTGAAAATCACATGATCTGGCTTTCACTCACACTGATTGGCCACAAACCCATCTCCATGGTATCCCAAACCTTGTATATGGAAATCATTGACCCTGGGGTCCGCCCTCATCAATTTGATTGTCTCTTACAGTAATAGCAACTTTCTTTTAAGCTAAAAATAAGTCTCATCTCAAACTCCCTTTTTTTTTTTTAGAAATATATGGATATTTGTGAATCATAAAAGTGTGTTGCTTTTCTGCCTTCTGTTGTTCCCTTTTTTGCTATATGCATTTATAAATTGAATGAGTGTGGAGATTCTATTATTTGCATACTGGTGTATAAACCCCACTGTGGAAAGTCTTACCCACACCTTTGATAAAGCTGTACCCTTAGACAGCGAAACGCGTCAGTAGCCATCGGACCAGACCTTCATTTTCACACCTACTGATCGCAATCTACCCCAACCAGCCAGCTACTCTTTAATCACTGGGTTTTCCATTGCTTTTTATTTCAATCAGCCCACTTGCTACATGGTCTAAACCAGTGGTCATGGAACAGGGGTAAATTACCCCAAATGGGGTAGAAATAAAATTCCTGGGGGTATATGAATGTATATGCATGCCCAGCTGTGTCTCGGCAGCACGACTGTCCATTACCCCAGGAATTTCATTTCATTGCATCTATATATGGATTGTATATGCATGCCTTGCTGTGTGTTACAGTACTGTAGTGTACAAGGGAATGACGCAGGGCAGTGTTTCACAGTGCAGTGTGATGCAGTGCAGTGTTTCAGGCCCTTGTGTAGAACACGCTTCCCTGCGTGATGCCCCGGGCCCCGCCTCCAAGTCCACTCGCTTCTTCAGTAGAGGCGACTAGTTGCTGCACCATCTCGGCAGTGAGCAGTCTGTACTGCCGCTGCGGTGCTGAGTTTCTTTGCCTGGTTATAGGCTCCTTTCAAGGTATACCCATCTCTAGTCTAGGGGAAACATTGCACAGACTGCACTATATCATCTTGTAATACTGACACTAATAGTTACTTGGCTGTCACATTATCAATGGCTATACCACACACAGCCTGGAGGCCATTGATGCTGCTGCTGATGATGATGATTACCATGTAAGGCTGTGTGTGGTACAAATTGTGTATCACACACAGCCATACATGGTAATAATTATCATCATCAATGGATGCCAGGCTGTGTACCGTACTAGCAGGATATATCATCAATTTCTGGGGGTACAGTGTGTATTACAGTTCTATGATTTCCTTCCCTTCAAATCAAGGGGGTAACGTTGGCTTATCTAAATATATTTTGGGTCAAAAGAAAGGTAAAAAAGTTCCCTGACCCCTGGTCTAAACTGAACACCATATCTTCTACTTACCCTTGGATTACAACTGTGCCCAGCCAGACACCGCACCTATTGAGGACAACTGCTGCAATTCTATCCGATCGGATCATACTATAGGTGTACTGGGTAATTATTGACCCTCTATGGGCATATTGTATATAAATTCTTCTGACTTCCATTGAATTACCATTGGTGGCATAATAGGAAGGGGACATTGATTGCCACAACCTTGTACTTGGTCTGGGTCCATTTTTCTTAATTGTTTTATGTTTTTTTTTTTTTTTATGATCATTCAAACGGTTTCATTGATTGTTATTCATCATTTAAGCGCCACTTTTTTTGTTTATATTTCCCTATTTAGAAAGTGTGATTGTACTATAACCAAATATAGATATCTGTATATACAGTATGTTATTACTACGCAGTGGCACAATTATCTGAGCCCACGTTGCACTATACCATGTGCACTATATTAGCACACACTTACAAGAAGGATTATATTTCAGGCTTGCCTACCCTCCTGGAATTGCCAGGAGGCTCCAGAAAATCGGTTCCCCCTCCCGCACCCCCCCCCCCCCGGGAAGGTGGGCAATTGGGCAGATAGTACCCGCACACCCCTACCCTGCTGCACAAAATTACCATTTTTGCGAGTCCGCGGGGAGGGGCGGGGCTAAAATGATGCAAATTGCGTCATTTTAGCCCCTCCCCAATTTGCGGACACACGAATTACGTTATTTGACTGTCATGGGGGAGGGGCTTGATAACGCTTGCCTGTCCCGCCCCCCTGACATGCTGCTGTCAGGTCTCCTCTCCAGGCTTCTCCGGTAGAGGAGAAAAAAAAAGTTGGCAAGTACGTTATATTTGAGAGAATGGCACAGGAGAAAATGAGTAACTTTGCCCACGAAGGGTGATAAATTCATTGTTACCAGTTATAGGGGGAGATTCTCTAAGCGAAAAATGCGGTAAAACCCCCGTTATCGGGGTTTTTACCGCATTTTGGGATGCTGTAAGCATCCCCCGCCGGGTTACCGAGGCGGGGGGCATCGCCAGAAAAATCTGGCGATGCCCCATAGAAGCCAATGGGCTTCTACCGCAACCCTCCGCCGCCCCGCTCCGCCCCCCCGCCGCCCCGCATCGCCCCCTCACCTGTGTCCGGGCAGCACAGAGCTGTGCTGCCCGGACCTGTGACCTCCTCCCTGCACTGATCCTCTTCCGGGTGCAGGGAGGAGGAGATCCCGCGCAGCAGCAGCAGCACCGGGTGTGTGAGGGAAGGGGGAGCCGCCGGGACCTGCTGGGACCCGGCGACTCTCACCGCAAAGGACAGCTCTTAACGCAAGAGCTGTCCTTTGCCTTAATTATCGCATATGTTACAACATATGCGATAATTAAATATGCGATGGGCAGCGAAGGGGGGCGGAGATTCTTAGAGAATCTCCCCCATAATAACCAATCCAATATCCAGCTCCTTGTTGAGCACACTGTTACTTGTACGCATTAAACTATGCTCTTGCAACACTGTTACAGAGGATAATGTCAATCTTATACTGGGAGGATAATTTACAGTATTGCATGCATCTGGGCGACAGTAAAGCTGAAGTATAACCACATAGTGGCACTAAAACTATATTGACTTCCTATTTTCTACTCAGAGGTATCTGAGAAAAGGAAAGAGGGGGGCCCTAGACTGCACACCCTGTAATGAGAGGTGCTACCTTGCTGAGATTTTTAGCTATTTGCAAAACAGAGGGGGTTTGCAGGTGCACTATGCAATCATTACAGGGATACATGTTAGCAGTAATGATTGCATAGTGCACCTGCAAACCCCCTCTGTTTTGCATCTGTTTTGCATCATGTATCTGAGAACAGTGTGGTATATGAGCACTTATAAACAGACCAGGGGTTCATTCTGATGGGTTGGGATCATTTTGTCTACAACATATATGGTTCTAGGTTGACATGGGACAAGGTCGACATGGGTTTAGGTCGACAGTTCATTAGGTCAACACAAGCATTAGGTCGACAGGGTCTAGGTCGACAGTCAAAATGTCAACACCGTCGACATGGACACAGTTTCAAGTGCACCGCAGGTTCGGGCACACTATTTTATTCTCCCACCTCACTCTAGTGGATGGTAGGGCATGAAATACCGCCTGTCGGCACATGTTAGCTCATAAAACAGTGAAAGACCCCATGTCAACCTTTTGACTGTCGACCTAATGCTTGTGTCAACCTAATCCCATGTCGACCTAGAACCATGGCGACCTATCCCCATGTCGACCTAACGGTGTTGACCCAATGCTTGTCGACCAACATGCTGTAAACCAAATGACCATATCGCATTCTGATTCACTCACATTCCTGCAAGTTCCGCCACGTTCCTTCCCGATGTTTGTGGAACTGTGCATTGTATACTATGCGGCTGCCCCGTCTTCCTCGCAGCAGCCACAAATAAAAATCAGTTTCCACTGACTTCCTTGGATGGGCACCCATCCAAAATCCAGAAAAGCAGAGCAATGGGCCTTCACCCAAATTTAGCATTTAAAGACAAAAAAGGGTTTAATCACGGGTGATAATACATCAGGGTTACCTACCCTCCTGGAATGGCCGGGAGGCTCCCAAAAATCGGGTCCCCCTCCCGGCCCCCCAGAAAGGTGGGCAACCCTCCCGGATACTGGTGCCCCCCCTCCCACATATCCCCACGGCAGCATTAATTTCCCGTGATTAGCAGCTTTTCAGGGAAGGGGGCAGGGCTAAATATTCAAATTCAAATACTATCAAAGCTCTGTCCCATCCTCGAGGACCACGAATTGCGGAATTTGCAGTACTGGGGGGGGGCCTTGATGACGTCTACATTAGGCCCCGCCCCCAAAGTACTTTTAAAGAGAGGAAACTTTAAAAGTAGGCAACCCTGTAATACATAACCATCAGACTTTCTGGCTGCCCTTTCTGGGAGAGGGCAGCCAGCTCAGGGGGGGCGGAGCCTCCGAGATTGAAAAGGGGTGGGGAGGGGCGGAGCCACACGTGAGGCTACTTGTTGGGGGGCGTGGCCAGAGCGATAGCACTGTTTTAGCCACACTCCCGATGTGCAATGCCATTTTTTATGGCATTGCACTGCGGTGGGTGGGGCTAAAACGGCACCGGATTTCCGGGACCCTCCTGGGCATTCCGGGAGGGTAGGCAACCCTGGATTTAACCCTTCAGTACCTGTGATGTTTTTTATAAAGAACGGCAAACATAAATTACACAGACTTTATAAAAATAAGGGATGTTCTACTTTCATTTATTTGAAAGAAGAACCAGAAAAGACGTAAAAAAAAATCACAGAAATTAAGTTTAATAATTGATAGAATACATGAATATTGTCTGAATACATGTACTCATATCTAAAGGTCTATGTACAAAGAAGTGTGATTGTTTTCAGTGTACATCACAGTGGGGATAATTGTCTTTACATCCCCACTATTCACTGAATGAAAATTGCAGGGACATCAGTATCAGCAGCACCAATTTACGTCCGCTCCACAACATGATAATAGCACGGACTTCGGGTAATATATTCTTGTCTTTTCTTAAGGTGTGTACACACTGGCTGATATATTGGGCCTTATTTTGGTTCATTCTTTCTGACAAAATCCTTCTTAGATGGGCAAAACCATGTGCACTGCAGGTGGGGCAGATGTAACATGTGCAGAGAGAATTAGATTTGGGTGGGGTTTTACTTCAAAGTGAGATCTATATTGCAGTGTAAAAATAAAGCAGTCCATATTTTCCCTGCACAGAAACAAAATTACTCACCCAAATCTAATTCTCTCTGCACATGTTACATCTGCCCCCCCTGCAGTGCACATGGTTTTGTCCATCTAAGAAGGATTTTGTCAGAAAGAATGAACCAAAATAAGGCCCCATGTCTGTTCGATTGAGTCGGCCAGTGTGTACCAACAATATATATATGAATAGCGATGTTCACAGATATACCGCTTCAGCTCTGCACCACAGCCGATGCCCGATATATCTAAAGAAATATTGGTGTATCGTGCTGTGTGTGGACGATCCACCGACTGCCCGTACAGCCGCCGCCGCCGGTGATTGACAGATTAGTGGGTGGGCCTCCTGAGTTGCTTACTTTCTCCCTGTTTATGCCATCATGTAATAATGGCCAGAACTCTTTCACCTTCTGGACTCGTACTGCCCAACTACGAGCGAAATTTAATAAGATGAGAGATTCAGAAAGTGAGAGATTTGGTAAGAAATCTCCAGGTTTTTTAAAAGCGGCAATCATTTACCCTGCAAAACCAAACTGGTTTTGCAGGGTAAATGATTGCCGGTTTAAAAAAAACTGGAGATTTCTTACCAAATCTCTCACTTTCTGAATCTCTCGTCCTATTAAATTTCACCCTAAAACTTTTTCTCCAGTCAGGATGTGTATCGTGATAATTACCATAAACGAATGAATGTAGCTTATCTTGGATTTTCCACTGGTGCTGAAACCTAACATTCTTTATATTTCTAAAAGTTGCTGATATCAATAAAAGGGTATTTAAAGGCACAGGGTAGACATCTGTGTGAGCCTTGGTACATTGGCTCGCAGCAAAAAAGTAGGTAGAGGACACGAAAAGCACTTTAATAGAGTTAATAGAGAATAGGTTAGAAAACATGGAGATGATAATCCTTTCTTTACTCCTAATTGCCTTCTTTTTGGACATTTGCTCAGTTCTTTGCCAGTCCCGGCTTCTCCCTGCCCAAGTGTGTTATTGCGAAGTATGGGGATTTGGCCGTGATGGTTTCATTGACAATGATGAAATGCATTATGAAGACCTTGGCCACTTAATAAGAAAGTCAAGGTAGATCTGTAAGGGTTGACTACTATTGGAGTGGAGTCTTCTGGCCATAACAGGCAAGTAGGCTGTAGCTAATATTACAGTCATGTCCACGCTCTGACTGCATGTTTTATGGTATTTAACTTTCAGTCTTACAAAAAGAATGGGGAAGTTTCAAAATAAGGGGAATTCACAGAAACTGCAGAGAGTTTCTATTCTCACTGCAGTAGTTTGTCTCAATAATACCCCTTTCACGCCAAAATTCTGGACCAAATAAAGAACATGGGGGCAGATGTATGACGGTGCGGTGTGGCGTAGAAGGGGTATCAGCGCACGTTATGTGCATTGATACTGCTTCTCCCCATGTATGAAGGAGCCCAGTGTGCTGTAAATGACAAGGGCGCCTCTGTCATTTACCGACCCTGTCCATATTGTCGCGGCTATATAAATGATAGCAGGCCGAATGTATGAACGGTCAGCATCGCTAACCGTTCTGCCCGCTGCTGCTATCGTCTTCACCAGCAGCAGGCTCGCGAAGCACTATCTTAACAGCAGGGACAGCGCTGTCCCTGCTGTTGGCTCTGGGCTGCGCTGGAGATCTGTCATGAGTAGCGAGATCCCACACATGCCCAGTCTGACTGGCTGGGGGGAAGGAGATAGCGCAACTCCAGAAGGGGACATCTCCGGGGAAGGGGGGGGGGGGGAGTGTGCGCTACCCCACTTGGGCAGACAGGATGTTAATACATCTTGGCAATGTCCCTTCCTGTTTCGCCTCGTTAATGAGGCAAGCAGGAAGTATTATAGCGGCGCGCTAAAACATCTGCCCCATTATGTCAACCCATGTTGATACCTCTTTCATAACGAGGCAAGGACCTGGTAAAAAAAAACAGGTTGCGTATTGGGTTGACCATGGGTTGTGTGATGTAGCTCTGTGACCCTGGTCATCACGAGGGTTTTCCCAGGTCCATGCCTCAGTGTGAATAGGGTATTAAACTTTTTTTTTTAACTCCTTTTAAAATAATCCGGCTAGAGTAACCCTGAGCCACCATTACATACCACTGTATATATGTATATATAAGGATAACTTCTAAATTATTTTAAATGTGTAAAAGTAAATAAAATCTGCAATTCTTGCTGAGGTGTCTTGGGAGATTTTGTATTGATCTGGATGTTAGGCAACCTTTGCTTATTTTCTTACTTATTGCAACTTGTCATCCATAAATATATAACATTACACCCCCACACCCCCTACCATTGGACGTGGCAGCTCTCGCGGTACAGTGTGGATTCAGGAATGGCATGGGACAAGTGTTTGTTCAATACAGGAACTGCAGCTTCTGCAGGAGGATTGCACGCCTTCACCAGTGGGTGTCCTGAGGATTATTTTCAATACTTTGGGGAAAATTAATACCCCTTTTACACCGCCACAAAACCCTGGGTCTTCGGCGGGTCAGACCAGGGTCAGTGGTGGTGTAAATAGGACACGCCATGTCCCTTTACACGGGACTTCTACCCAGGTGCTGACCTGGGTAGAACACGGCTAGGACCTGTGACCGCAGCGTCCGCAGGTTGGACGGAGGGGCACAGACAGCACTGTCTGCTATACTCTGCAGACAGCAGCGGCGGCAGCGGAGGAGGTGAATGGATGTCTGTGTGCGGCATCCATTCACTTCCCAGACAAGGGCTGGGGGGTGCACAGGTGCTGGGGGCAGCCCAGCAGATTACCTTAGTGAACGGGTCCCGGAGGCGGCGATCGGCGCTTGGAGATGATGTCATCTCCAAGCTGCGGCGGGGGGCTGCGGGCGGTATAAAAGGGAGAAAACGCCGGGTCGCACCCGGCTTGAAGCAGGGATCAAAAACCTGGGTGCAACCTGGCGTTTTTGGTGTAAAAGGGGTATAACTAAGATGGGAGCTGTACATCAGGTGGAATGTAGCTATGGGCAACCAATCAGATACTACAATATCTATTATCTTCTAGAAGATGCTAAATAAATAAGAAGTAGATTCTGATTGGTTGCCCAGAGCAACATCCCATGTGAAATAGAACTCCCATCTTAGTAAATGTCCCCCTTAGTGGCTAAATTTAAGCCTTGCATTTGGAGAGATTTTAGAATGACCGTCACTCCATGGGATGACTGATTGGTTCCAAATTGTGGACTGATTTAACCTCAGAGCCCTGGACAAGGCAGTGTAACCCTTCGCAGTCTAAAATGCATGAACAAATTATTTCTTTCTGTTTCTGGACTAGTTTCCCCCCCAGCACCTGTGTGCTCAGGGCCTGATTGAAGATTCCAGGTGCCCTAGGCTAATACACACGTATCTCCCCTTGTAATGCTGTTAAATGCACATGTATGGGCGCTCAGGGACCTGCCAGTCATACCCCCCATGTGCATGTAATGAAGGTTATACAACTGGCATGTGTTATCTAATGCTTGTGGCATGAGAAGGAGACTTTGGTCCATTCCAGGAGAAACACAATGCTCTGTTCCTGGACTTCCCTTTTCATTTATAATTGCCATCATCAGGTTGATAGGAAAGGTGTCTGAACACAGGTGATGGTAATCATTAATGAATTACATTAATGCACAAGGTACATAAAGTGATGCACTAAGATACATTGGGGCAGATGTATTAAGCCTTAACAAGAGATAAATGCAAGGTTGATAAGGAGAGATAAACTTCCAGCCAATCAGCTCCTTACTGACTTTTTTCAAACACAGCCTGTAACATGGCAGTTGGCAGGTGATTGGCTGGACGTTTATCTCTCCTTAGCACCCTTGGATTTATCATTTGTTAAAGCTTAATACATCTGCCCCAGTGTTATATCAGCCATCTGGCAGTAACCTTAACAGATTTACAGTACATTGAAAAGGGTGATGGCAAGAATGAAATAAATTAAGCCTTAATTGTTTTCCTTGGCGGTCTACTGCAAGGCCCCCCCTCAGTCCTGGTGCCCCAGGCTACAGCCTAATCCGTCTATTAGTTAATCAGGCAATGTGTGTGTGTGTGTGTGTGTGCGCTGATGGCTTCACTGTGATGGTCAGGGCAGGTGTCAGATTGCTATTAGCCAGACTGGTCTAAAGTACCATACACACGGGGCCACCTGGCCTGTCTTGCTGCACGGCGTGCTTAAGCACAGATCGCAGCACACCGGTGATGCACACTGCGATGTGTGCAGAGTGATATGTGCTGAGCGGGCTTTTGCCTATTGTTTATAGGCAAAGACCTGTGATGTAGCAGGATAGATAGTTCAAGCACTGTCTACCTGTGCGGGCGATAGCCCAGTGCTATACACATGAAGCAAAACGTGCTTCATTTGTAATACCCCTTTTACACCAAAATGCCGGGTCGCACCCGGCTTTTTGGACCCAGGATCAAGCCGGGTGCGTTTTGTATGTTTTACACCGGCGCCCCCACTCCCGGCGCAGGCGGTTCCTGAGCCGCCGCCGCTTGGAGATGACATCATCTCCAAGCGCTGATCGTCCCCGCCGGGACCCGGACCGCTGCGCTGGGGGCAAGCCCAGCACTAAGGTAATCTGCTGGGCTGCCCCCAGTCCCCGTGCACCCCCCAGCCGTCGTCGGAGGTGAATGGATGCCGCACACAGGCATTGGATGACCCGGCGTACCCATTTACACCGCCCTCTACCCAGGCCGTGTTCTACCCAGGTCAGGACCTGGGTAGAAGTCCTGTGTAAAGGGACACAGCGTGTCACATTTACACCGCCAATGATCCGGGTCTGACACGCCGCTGACCCGGATTTTTCAGCGGGGTAAAAGGGGTATAAGTGATCTAGTCAGATTGCTTAGATATGGGGTGAATATCTCCCCATGAGTATGCCCCTTTAATCAGACATAAAGTGTTCATACCACAGGAAAGTAACGTCATACTGTTGTTTGTCTGTCTCCTACAGGAGGATTATATGAATACTGTATTTATATTAGTTTTCTTTAGGCAATGGGTTATATTAGTTTCATTCGAGTCTGTAAAATATCCCCTGGTATTTCCATGTGTGAGGCATGAAGACACCTCCTCCAAGGCCTGCAGAGAGTAATGAGGAAGTATAAGCAGTGTCATGTTAGTCTGCTTTATTATCAGAACGTGACAGAGTCATGCTAACTGGGATCTATGGCTAAGCTGTGTCTCTCCATGCTGGGCTGGGAACTGTTACTCATCCTCTGCCTACTGTCATCTTCCAAAGGTAACTATCCCCATTTCTGTTACCTGACATTATTCTACAGGACTAAAGTGTTGGAGAGAGACAAAGTACCAGCACACCAGCTCCTGACATTTCTTAAATACAGCCTGTAACATGGCTGGTGCTAGATCACTCAGAACGCTCAGCAAGATCGCTCAGCACACAGTGATGTGTCAATGCTGTGTGCTGAGCGATCTGTCAGGGTTAGTGTTCTCCGCTGAGCACACTGCCCCTGACCGGCGATTAGATTTGTCCGGCGTGCTGGATCTTAATCGCAGGGCTATAGAGTCGTGTGGGGCCGCACAGCGTTATCGCTATGGCAACCGCACACGGAGCGATGTAGGGGCATTTTCAATGCGATCTAGTGAGAAATCGCTACGTGTTTAGGCCCCATTAGACTTAAGCCCTGTACACACACATCGATTTGCTTTTGATTCGATGTTAGATTTGATTTTCTATTAGATCTTTCCATTAGATCTTTTCATTTGATTTGGCATTAGATCTGTACTTTTGCATTAGATATCGAATTCGATATCGAATTCGATATCCGTTAATGGTACATTGTACACATTCGATTTACTAGATCGAATTCGATATTTCCTTGGCTGCACAGTAGATTTTTCTGTTCGGTTTTGTGAAAACGGGAGCGCGCATCGAATCGAATATAAATCGAAAGTGACACAAAAACCATTCGATTTAGTTTAGGATTCGATTCGATTTTGCTTCTATAAGCAAAATCGAATCGAAAATTGGGAAAAGTCGATGCATGTGTACAGGGCTTCTGTACATGCTATTTTCAAATCTGCTGGTCTAACTGTGCGTTTCTATGTTTCTATAACATTTTATAACACGTTATTGCTGCGTCACCATTGCCTGTATTGCTATAATTGTACTTTGCATGTGTCCCATAGGTGCATTGTACAGACTAAAAAGCATTACGTACATACTGTACGGGCAAAAAAAACATAAGGGGGGGGGGGGGGGGGGGAGGGTCAAGTATGCAGAATTTTTATCTCTGCGCATGTGAAGTCCTGAATAAATCTCTATTATTTTGTCAATGTGGTACTCGTGACAGGCCCTTGTGCACAAGGGGACAATGAATCTGCAAAGCTTGCCATTTATACTATGTACAGTAAGCAAGATTTACCGTGATACGTACAGGCTGTTCTGAAAAAAAAAATGTGGCTACTTTTTGCACTGCTGCAATATTTTTCATTAAATGTTTTAAGCATGATTTAGTTTGGTGGTGTGCTGGTCATTTGTGTTACACCCAGGTTTAACACATTTCTGCAGTATTTTATATATATAATATTTAAGGATGGAAGTGCCCACACCTTTGACGCAGACAACGACCACTCACTTCCCCAGTTCAGGCTGAAAGAACATTGTGTAGGAACTTGTATCGATTTTGCAATGATCCTTTGTACATACATTCCCACCAAAACCACAATACACACTTTGAACCTTATTCTGATTGACCTGCAAGGCTGCAGTAGATGTTATTTTGCTATTGAAACAAGAGTGAATCTTTTTATACTGAGGCCGTGCATGTGGTATATCCTACTCCATGTACATACAATACAGTATACATGGTTTCATGTAAGGTCAAACCACTTCCTGATTTACATTTTCTATACATGACGCCTTTGTGGTGTACCCAGACATTGACAAGGAAATTGCATTGTACTACAGTATATGGATTTTTTCATTGCAACTTGCAACATGGGAGTAGCAAATAGGGACGCCAATCCTGGGGCATTTTTTGGTACTTGTTTCCTTGCACGGCGCCCAGATTTTCTACGTATGGCACTGTAAGGAAATCACATCGCATGCGATTTATTATTTCCAAAAAATGTTTTTTAATATGTCTAATGCACCCCCCCCCCCCACTATCCACGCCACCCCCACTATCCACGTCGGCGTGGAGTACATTTTATATAGTGAGGCGAGCACAGCGAGCCACCGGGGTCGAAGCGTGGTGTGCGGACGCGGATTACTTAACATAGATTCCGCGTCCCCTCTCGGGGCTCGCTGTGCTCGCCACACTTCGGGCTCGGTGGCTCGTTGGGCTTGCCACACTATATAAAATCAACTCCACGCCGACGTGGATAGTGGGGTAATGAAAAAGTCGGAGGGCGCGTTCCACCGCCCCTCCCGGGGCTCGCTGTGCTCGCAACGCTTCGGGGTGTCGTGGATAGTGAGGGGCATTCTATCTTTTACATGTATTCACTCACTTAGCCCATTAAAAAGATAGGATGAAATAAAAAAATCGCATCCCATGTCATCTTATGCCACTAATGGCATGTGATGCAATGCGATTTTTCATCGCATCCTATCTTTTTAATGGGCTAAGTCAGTGAATACATTAATAAGATAGGATGCAATAAAAAATCGCATCACATCGCATGCGATGCGATTTCCTTACCCTGAATAGCCCACTACGTAAATGGAGTAGTGAGCGCCGTGCTAGGAAACAAGAACCCATTTTTTCAATCCCGGGAGTCAGGATTGGTCTCACTAATAAAAAAAAATGGCATTAGGTCCGGAGTCTGATAGAGAATCTATATGGATTCCTCCACCAGCCTTCTATGGGCAAAATTGTGAAATAGTGTAAACTTTTCAACGCTGCTTCGTTAATAGCTGTACCACAACGGGAGCAATATTGAATTGCTCTCGCTTGTTGGCATCCAACCGTCACAACTTGTGGCAAGTTGGACCTTTTTTCATGTTGACCTTTTTCATGTGTCAACCTTCTGCCTATGAAGTCAGCCTAGAAACTGTCGACCATTCATACCATAAGCACAGATTAAGGGCCAGATGCACTAAGATTCAAAAAGTGATAAAGTGGAGAGTGATAAACAACCGGCCAATCAGCTCCTACTGTGTTTGAAAAATGCCAGTAAGGAGTTGATTGGATGGTAGTTTATCACTCATCACTTTATAAATTTTGAAGCTTAGTACATTGGCCTGAAGAGTTGTGGTGTAACCAGGCAGCATTTGCCTCCACCTGCAGAAAAAATAAAAAGATATAATTTGCATTTGCACGCCTTGCACTGCACACTTACATAATGTACTCAGTTTTCTATAACCATGTTCCTATTCCTTGTAGCTGACGTCCTCACAAGCCCCCAAAAAGTCCATTTTCAGTTGGGGTTTTTTTCTCACGTTTTGAGCTGGACACATGACGGATCCGGAGCCGACGACATCTTATTTGAAGTGGAGTATAGTAGGTGAGAGCCCAGAAGCATATTGTATAGACTTTATATCTATCGCATATAATCATACTTGCCTACTATTGAAAATTAGTTTTAGGGAGATTATAGCTGGTAGCTGAATATTGCACAGCACCCCATTGAGGAGGCGTGTCATGCCCCACCCAAAGGGCGTGTCTAGTTCCACATATGGAGAGATTGTAAAAAGAGATGCTCAACGTGGCAGTTAGAAGCGTGGGTGTGTACTGCTACATCTGAGGGGAATCTTTTAAAATTACTTATATAAAAATGTAGATGATCCCCAAAGCAGTTAGTAAGAGCTACTATACTTGGTAAAGTGCTGGGAAATAATGCTGATGATACAATGTAAATGTATCTGTCTCTCATTCCTTTTTTCCCCAAAAATTTAACAGTGTAATGTGGGCTAGATGACATGAGGGAGATTGCTAGAATAATGAGGGAGAGAGGGAGATTGCTGCTATTTCAGGGAGTCTTCTGCAGAATGCAGGAGGGTAGGCAACTATGCATATAATAAATCTGTAAGGATTGTTCCTATACATAGATATTCTTTTTGCGAAATATACTTTTAAGGACTATTTGTAAATGACATACCCTCCAACATCTGAAGAGCAAAAACCGGTACAAATTTGGAAAGGGGACATGGCCACACACCCTTTCCTATACTTACAATGGGCATTTGGAGACCCAAAAAAAGGTACAGTCCATAAAAAAAACGGTACTGTACCTGCCAAAAAGGTACAGTTGGAGGGTATGCAATTTTGGAGACTGGAAAAATAAATCTTAATCTTTATTTGTCTGTTTATTCTGGCATCATGCAAAAACTACAGGATCAATTTAGATGGCGTTTTCACTATTGTATAGCTTAGTGTCCTAAAAAGAAACTGATATATGACAGGAGGTGGGATGTAGTAAAGAAAAAAATGCGCTAAAAAAACTGTTTTCTGGGTTTTTACCTCATTTATAAATGAACTAAAGCCCTTCCTGGCAGGGATTCGCTGTGGAGGGTTACGGCAGCTCTAGCTGGCATAACCCCATAGAAACCTATGGCTACTCTCTGCAGTGCTGCTGCATGTCTCCCAACATAGAAATGCAGGGAAGCGGAACACTTTGAAATTTTGGGGACGCAACCTAGCGACAAGGGTGTGTGGCCTATTAAGTGTGGCCACACCCCTTTTGCAGCTGTGGGGGCATGGCTGTGAGCTGCTGACTGTGTCCCCAGCCCTTAGACAGCTCACAGCATCTATTCACAAGTGACAGGGGGGGGTTCCCAACTGCCCCCCCCCCCCCCGCTGCGGGACACTGCCGGCCCCGGGCGGGAAGCAGGAACGGCCAGAAAAAACTGGAACGTTCTCGTAGGACAGTTCGGAGGTATGATGCTGTGTGAGGTATCTGACACGGATCCCTCCCAGCATGCTCCTTGGCAGCCAGCATCTCTGTGCAAGCGCAGAAGGACTTCCAGGTCACAGACCCAGAAGTCCAGGTAGCCGTGGGGATCTAAAAGAGCAGCTCTTATTGGGAGAGCTGTGTCTCAGTACAACCTTTGACCTTGTATTGGCATTGTTGGTTTTACTTGCACTAGTATTGGCATTGTTGGTTTTACTTTCAGTTTGGACTCTGAAGTCTGCATTTACATACCATAGGCCTCAAGCCATTTATATTGGTTTATATAATTACAGCCTGCAATCTGGTGTTCTGTTTATGTCTGTAAGCACTAATGACTAATGTGACCTTTGAGTACGATTAGCCTGGAGCTACATGCACTGCCTTTGCTCATATTGGATGGGTTCATCTGAGACTTAAGGGCATACTTGCCTACTTTTGAAAACTAGTTTCAGGGAGATTATTGTTGGTAAAATAATTTTGCACAGCGCCCCATTGAGGGGGCCTGTCATGCTTCACCCAAAGGGCGTGTCTAGTTCCATATACAGTATGGAGAGATTGTGAAAAGAGATTGTGAACGTGGCACCTAGAAGCGTGGATGTGTACTGCTACATCTGAGAGGAATGACTTATATCCACATGTAGATGATCCCCGAAGCAGTTAGCAAGAGAGAATACACAGTACTTGCTAAAGAAAGGTCACTGATACGTGTCAGGGATTGTCCATGTATTGTGTTTTACACATGGTTCCATATAAATGGCCACAAGAAATGCATGAAGCCTGTTTTATCACCAATGCTGGGAAATGGCGCTGATGATTCAATTTAAATGTATCTGTCTCTCATTCCTTTTTCCCGAAAATGTAACAGTTACATAATGTGGGCTAGGTGAAATGAGGGAGATTGCTAGACTAATGAGGGAGAGAGGGAGATTGCTGTTATTTCAGGGAGTCTCCTGCAGCATGCAGCAGCGTAGGCAACTATGCTTACGGGCCCCATACACTACAACGATATGTCTGACCCTGAAGTCGGATGGAACCAATGGTGGAGTGATCTAGCGGCTTCTAACCAACACTCACGGGACTGTGCATCGGATCGGATGGAAAACACATACGATCGAATAAAATTGTGTTAAATCGTTGTAGTGTATGGGGGCCTTTAGTTTAGTGTCCTGACTGCTTACAAACTATAATAATACCTAATTAGCGATACCTCTTTGCTACTTTGAGTAAAAGTCTGAGGCATCAGAGTACCGTTAAGCATGTTTAATATGTAAGGAAAGGCCGGTGTTGTTGGGAGCACCTCTGTTGGTGAGCTGGAGACCTTGTGGTATAATCTATGCATGCGTCAAGCTATACGATGAGCCATGCCAAAGCTCGCCGTCATAGCATTCAACGGCCTCCCCTTCACTCGCCTGTTCCCTGAGGCGAGGTGGAAACGGCGAATGCGGCTGTCAAGATGGCGGGGCTCGCCACAAAATGCAGTGGGCTCGCTATCATTATCACTTCTCAGGGTTTATGGTAAACAGTCCTGTCCTGGCCTATTATCTGTACAGGGTATGCATGATCATGAAACAATCTCTTCTGGTAAGAAGTGTGCAGCCTGCCCTGTTATTGTACCTTGAGGACCGAGGTTGGAGATGCCTTGTCTAAAACATCATAGTGCCCCTTATACTGATTGTAGAAGAACCTTAATTAACTGGTTTTCTTTATGTTCAAAACTTTCTGGAAAAAAAGTTTTTTAAATAAAAGATTCGATGACGGTATGCATTATAATTATTCCTCTAATAGATATAAATTGTTAGATAAACTGCAGTGGTCTCATAGACTTCGTATTCAGCATCATTACAGTAGTACAAAAATGTAGCATTATTTATTTCACCATATTATCTTCATTTACAGTTATGGTGCCAATTGGACCACTGTGCCTCATTGCACTTTTACAAGCCTGCAGCATTGTGACCTGACAGTGGAGACTTTACTCCCGAGCCTTGGGTACTTCGGGAGAGTCAGGAGTGTTCTTGGAAACAAGACATCAAAGTGGTCTCGAACAACACGCTATTCATTCACACAAGGTAACTTGGCCTTGTGTCTTGTAGTTGTTGACATGGGGGGAGTTATGTTTTTGGCTTCATACTGCTTGTGAAAAATCATATGCTATCTAACCACCACCCCCTCGCTTGCACCTCTTGTAATCTGTCTGTCTCCCCTTCCTACTAGATTGTAAGCTCCTCCGAGTAGGGCCCTCTTCCCTCCTGTTGTCAAATCCCACTTCTCTTCACATTTCACTCACAGCTCTCCTTTACTCCAACACTCAGTGACCATCTTCATACTCATCTCCATCATTGGCCTCAAGCCTCTAGTTGTATGTTGATTGGGTCCTCACTACTTACATTTAAGCTGTAATGTGTATTGAACTGTGGTGCTCTTTATTTGTACTGTATTTTTGTTATTTATTCAATGTTATGCCAAGTTTTGTCTCCCTGTATTGTTCCTTTGTACGGCGCTGCGAAACACTTGTGGCGCCTTATAAATAAAATTATAATAATAATAATAATAATAATAATAATATGGATACAAGAGGTATATACCTATTACAATGTAGTCCTTATTCCCTATAGTCTTTGATTGCAAACTACTGCACCTTCATTGTCCCGGAATCTTCAGATCCCGGACCCCTACATCTAGTTTAGGACCACTCCCCACAAAATTGTTCATTTTTTCATCCTCAAACATTACTAGAATTAGCTTAGGCAGCAATCAACAGGGCTTGATTCTTTAGACTTCTAATTTTGATTGATCATTTCCACAATTTTATATGACTGCCATGGCAACCACAGTCACATGGCATATGATGTTGTGAGGACCTCTGCTTTTACGATGGCCTCTCCCCCTTTCTTCTCTGCAGTTTACATGCACATGTCATGTTGGCAGTATGACGGTCATTCTGGTTGATACTCACCATTGGGAATTTGCAACGGTGATCGAGGGTGATGGGCTGCGCATACACATATTCACTTATGCACATATGCAGGCCACCTGTGCGAACGGACTTGGATAGTCGCCGGCCCCTTCGCTGGAGCAGTGTGGGCAGTGAGTGTGGGGCGCCGGACACGGGTTGTACCCTTGGGAGCACCCAGCGTTTCATGGGCGTCTTCATTAAAAAAAATGGTGCTGGGGGCGGGCAGCTGACATCACTGGATGTCAGCTGCCCGCCCACTTCCCGTGCAAGAGTGCTGCAAATCACCATTGAATGATTCAAGCTGTGAATGGATGTTTATGCAAAACATCCATTTGCGTGTGTGCATGCAGGGAAAACCAGGCGTGCGGGTGGGCGTTCATGTGGGTGGCGTTTAGTTGACTCGCAAAGTTGCGAATGACCTCCTATGAGAGCCTGCATCTGTGTAGCAGTCTTCTCTGTGTTTTGTGACATCCTATTCCTTCTCTATTCTCCCAATCCATGCCATGACATGAATATTGCGATAGAACAATGACCATCAGATCCAAGTCTTAAATTTAATGATTGTATGTTGGATGTCAAAGTATAGAACGAGAGCCAAGCTCTGCCCTATGCATGTGCTCGAAGCTTGGTGAACACAATGAGCCATTCAAGGGTGTCCATGTTGACCTATGTTGACATAGCCACCCAAGAAAACACTAAACAACTCATGGCGACCTTTGCCCATGTCGACCTTTTGCTTGAGTTGACCTTTTGACCATGTTGACCGTTTCCATGTATTGCTGTTCTGCCTGTCAACCAGTAGTGATCGACCTATTGACTTATGCTTCTAGACCTAATGACCACACCCATACAAATTACGCCACCAGTTATCAGCAACCTCGGGCCATGATGGGACCTCTTGTTACAGGGCCACCTCTTCGGTGGGCAAGGAACCTCAGAAATTGGTGTGCAGCCAAAGAGATCCACCCCCAGCATCACTGCTTACAAGGGAGAATCGGTCTTAGATACTTTGCATTATTTTGTTAACGGTTCCTTATATAATGTGTACAGTAAACACTAAGAGCATATGTTTCTCACACAGTTATTCTGCCCCCGCCACTTGTATCGCTGGAGGTAGATGGCCCATCCTTACTTGTCCAACTCAGTCTGGCCACAATCAAGGTGAAGAACATCACTCAGCGCTACGAAGATATTTTTCCTTTTAACCGCTTGTACACCATATACATTCGCCGTACTGAAGATAACCACACGGTAAGCCGGCACAGCTGTTTATTTCCTGCGTGTTCTAATGCAGCACTGTATCCAAGCTCACAGATTGCAAATGCAAACTGCAGTCAATTTACATTGTGTTGTGTGCGGCCACAGACCTGGGTGTCTGCAGATGTTGATAATTAGTGATATTAAATTGAAATGCTGTATACATAAAGATTTCTATAAGCGCCTGAACAAATAGGACAAATCAATTTAGATTGGGATCAGTTTTAAAGTGGGTTAGTAGTTATGTATAGTTAGTGGTTTCCCAGAATCTCCCAGCATTTTTTTCTTAGCACTTCCAGTAAACGACCAGTTACCA
Organism: Crinia signifera; assembly: GCF_055691185.1. Lineage (NCBI taxonomy): Eukaryota > Metazoa > Chordata > Amphibia > Anura > Myobatrachidae > Crinia > Crinia signifera. Next base: position 108,182,038 of record NC_139226.1, on the reverse strand, counting down.
CCCCCAGACGCCTACTCCCTGTCAATCACCTTGCAAACGGCCTGTGAATAGAAAAAGTAGAAGCATTTCATAGCAGGATGTGTCCATTTACACGGGACTTCTACCCAGGTCCTGACCCAGGTAGCGGGCAGTGTAAACGGGTATGCCGAGTCATCCGACCCTGCTCCCATTTACAGCAATGGGGAAGATCAACCTCCAGACCACAGCATCCTGTGGTCTGGAGGTTGCCTGTGTGCGGCATCCATTCACCTTGTAGATGGGGGCTAGGGGGTTTCCACAGAGGCTGGGGGCAGCCCAGCAGCTTACCTTGTGCTGGGCTAGCAACCAGAGCGGCAGTCCGGGGCCCCGACACGGCAATTGACAGTTCCGGCGCTTGGAGATAATGTAATCTCCAAGCGCCGCACCCGTTTACACTGCGGGTCGGCACCACAGAGGAAACAGAGCAAATCTTGGATCCGACCTGGCTTGGACCCGCGTTCTAAATACCAGGTCAGATCCAGGATTTTTGTGTAAAAGGGGTATCAATTACAGTGATCGTGTTCATAAACAATAATCGTTCTGTTGCGGTATTGGGCATGCTGGAATGCTTCTACTACTTCTACATTGTTTGTTGTGTTTGATGTACAGCACTTATCTCTGGGTTCTTTCTAGTTTATACAAGTGAAGGATACTGTAAGTTTCCATGTAAATGGCCTGGCTGCTGGGAAAGAATACTGTGTGCGTGTTCAGTCTTCCATCTCTTCACGGGGCAACTTGGGAGAAGCGTCTCCAGAGATCTGCATTTACCTCCCAGAACAAGGTGAGACAGTGACAGGGACTAAATCACATAATAAACATATTATTTGTGTCAAGTATGGCCACGTACATGTTACATTGGGTAAAAGATATTGTTCAACCTAACTCTCCTCCAACAACCATACATAACCCTACCCCTTAACTTTTTCTCCCCCAGCCTACCCTTAAATATCTCCCCAACATTCCCTCCCACAACTTAAACATAACTCTCCCACCAAACCTTCTCTCCTACAGTCTAACCTTAACCCTCTCCCCTAACCTTCCCTACCACAGCTTAATCCTAGCCCTCTCCCTTGACCTGTCTTCCCACAGCCTAACCATAACCCTCTCCTCAACCTTCCCTTCCACAACATAACCCTAACCCTTCCCCTAACCTCCCCTCCCACAGACTAAACCTAACCCTTCCCCAAACCTCCCCTCCCACAGACTAACCCTAACCCTTCCCCTAACCTCCCCTCCCACAGACTAACCCTAACCCTTCCCCTAACCTCCCCTCCCACAGACTAACCCTAACCCTTCCCCTAACCTCCCCTCCCACAGACTAACCCTAACCCTTCCCCTAACCTCCCCTCCCACAGACTAAGCCTAAAACTTTCCCTAACCTCCCCTCCCACAGACTAAACCTAACCCTTCCCCTTACCTCCCCTCCCACACTCTAACCCTAACCCTTCCTCTAATCTCCCCTCCCACAGACTAACCCTAACCCTTCCCCTAACCTCCCCTCCCACAGACTAACCCTAACCCTTCCCCTAACCTCCCACAGACTAACCCTAACCCTTCCCCTAACCTCCCCTCCCACAGACTAACCCTAACCCTTCCCCTAAACTCCCCTCCCACAGACTAACCCTTCCCCAAACCTCCCCTCCCACAGACTAACCCTAACCCTTCCCCTAACCTCCCCTCCCACAGACTAACCCTAACCCTTCCCCTAACCTCCCCTCCCACAGACTAACCCTAACCCTTCCCCTAACCTCCCCTCCCACAGACTAACCCTAACCCTTCCCCAAACCTCCCCTCCCACAGACTAACCCTAACCCTTCCCTTAACCTCCCCTCCCACAGACTAACCCTAACCCTTCCCCAAACCTCCCCTCCCACAGATTAACCCTAACCCTTCCCCAAACCTCCCCTCCCACAGACTAACCCTAACCCTTCCCCTAACCTCCCCTCCCACAGACTAACCCTAACCCTTCCCCTAAACTCCCCTCCCACAGACTAACCCTTCTCCAAACCTCCCCTCCCACAGACTAACCCTAACCCTTCCCCTAACCTCCCCTCCCACAGACTAACCCTAACCATTCCCCTAACCTCCCCTCCACAGACTAACCCTAACCCTTCCCCAAACCTCCCCTCCCACAGACTAACCCTAACCTCCCCTCCCACAGACTAACCCTTCCCCTAAACTCCCCTCCCACAGACTAACCCTTCCCCTAACCTCCCCTCCCACAGACTAACCCTATCCCTTCCCCTAACCTCCCCTCCCACAGACTAACCCTATCCCTTCCCCTAACCTCCCCTCCCACAGACTAACCCTAACCCTTCCCCTAACCTCCCCTCCCACAGACTAACCCTAACCCTTCCCCTAACCTCCCCTCCCACAGACTAACCCTAACCCTTCCCCAAACCTCCCCTCCCACAGACTAACCCTAACCCTTCCCCTAACCTCCCCTCCCACAGACTAACCCTAACCCTTCCCCAAACCTCCCCTCCCACAGATTAACCCTAACCCTTCCCCAAACCTCCCCTCCCACAGACTAACCCTAACCCTTCCCCTAACCTCCCCTCCCACAGACTAACCCTAACCCTTCCCCTAAACTCCCCTCCCACAGACTAACCCTTCTCCAAACCTCCCCTCCCACAGACTAACCCTAACCCTTCCCCTAACCTCCCCTCCCACAGACTAACCCTAACCCTTCCCCTAACCTCCCCTCCCACAGACTAACCCTAACCCTTCCCCTAACCTCCCCTCCCACAGACTAACCCTTCCCCTAACCTCCCCTCCCACAGACTAACCCTAACCCTTCCCCTAAACTCCCCTCCCACAGACTAACCCTTCCCCTAACCTCCCCTCCCACAGACTAACCCTATCCCTTCCCCTAACCTCCCCTCCCACAGACTAACCCTATCCCTTCCCCTAACCTCCCCTCCCACAGACTAACCCTAACCCTTCCCCTAACCTCCCCTCCCACAGACTAACCCTAACCATTCCCCTAACCTCCCCTCCACAGACTAACCCTAACCCTTCCCCAAACCTCCCCTCCCACAGACTAACCCTAACCTCCCCTCCCACAGACTAACCCTTCCCCTAAACTCCCCTCCCACAGACTAACCCTTCCCCTAACCTCCCCTCCCACAGACTAACCCTATCCCTTCCCCTAACCTCCCCTCCCACAGACTAACCCTATCCCTTCCCCTAACCTCCCCTCCCACAGACTAACCCTAACCCTTCCCCTAACCTCCCCTCCCACAGACTAACCCTAACCCTTCCCCTAACCTCCCCTCCCACAGACTAACCCTAACCCTTCCCCAAACCTCCCCTCCCACAGACTAACCCTAACCCTTCCCCTAACCTCCCCTCCCACAGACTAACCCTAACCCTTCCCCAAACCTCCCCTCCCACAGATTAACCCTAACCCTTCCCCAAACCTCCCCTCCCACAGACTAACCCTAACCCTTCCCCTAACCTCCCCTCCCACAGACTAACCCTAACCCTTCCCCTAAACTCCCCTCCCACAGACTAACCCTTCTCCAAACCTCCCCTCCCACAGACTAACCCTAACCCTTCCCCTAACCTCCCCTCCCACAGACTAACCCTAACCCTTCCCCTAACCTCCCCTCCCACAGACTAACCCTAACCCTTCCCCAAACCTCCCCTCCCACAGACTAACCCTAACCCTTCCCCTAACCTCCCCTCCCACAGACTAACCCTAACCCTTCCCCTAAACTCCCCTCCCACAGACTAACCCTTCCCCTAACCTCCCCTCCCACAGACTAACCCTATTCCTTCCCCTAACCTCCCCTCCCACAGACTAACCCTATCCCTTCCCCTAACCTCCCCTCCCACAGACTAACCCTAACCCTTCCCCTAACCTCACCTCCCACAGACTAACCCTAACCCTTTCCCTAACCTCCCCTCCCACAACATGATGGCAGAGCTAGGTGCTGGGATTATCTATCTGGATGGAGTACACAGCACAGCTAGGTGCTGGGCTTATCTTGCTGGTACAGTATGAGGTGGAGGTAATGACAGAGATAGGACCAGGGCTTTTAGTGAGCTGGGGGAATCTGTTGGAATTAAGCAGATGAGCTATAGGCATTTTTTAACCCAAATTTCCTAAAATAAATGCTGTTGGGAAAGATGTATTATCATTTATAGATCATGATGTAGCATGTCTCCGTAGCTGTTTATACAGTCACTTACAACACTTGTGTATTATACGCTGTGTTTAGCTTGTGCCATACCATGACTTCCTGTCTTTGTCTTCACAGAAGTGGGCAGCACTGCTTTGCTGGTAATGGCATCCTGCATTGTGACTGTTCTGCTACTGCTGTTCTTTGTCAATTTCTTCATTTGTCTATATGTTCGTGTTCGAGAAGGTGGGAAGACCCCCAAAGCCCTGGTGAGTTATCGTAATGGACCTGACATACAAATGACTGTGAAAATCCCTTGTCATCAGCTGGCAGAATGTGGGATAAGATGCAAATACAGTAGTTGATTATTAAATGTCCCCAAAGTTAATATCTCATATTGGGCCTTATTTTGGTTCATTCTTTCTGACAAAACCCTTCTTAGATGGGCAAAACCATGTGCACTGCAGGTGGGGCAGATGTAACATGTGCAGAGAGAATTAGATTTGGGTGGGGTTTTACTTCAAAGTGAGATCTATATTGCAGTGTAAAAATAAAGCAGTCAGTATTTTCCCTGCACAGAAACAAAATTACTCACCCAAATCTAATTCTCTCTGCACATGTTACATCTGCCCCCCTGCAGTGCACATGGTTTTGTCCAGCTAAGAAGGATTTTGTCAGAAAGAATGAACCAAAATAAGGCCCATTGTGCTGAGTTCACTATGTTAAAATGAAATTGTGTGTTTTACTTAATTGAAATTGGCATCATCCTATTTATTATTATTATTATTATTATTATTATTAAAAACAACATGCTTCTATATAGTGCAACATATTCTGTTGCTCTTTACAATTGGAAACTAAAGTAATACAAGTAATAGGGGGGGGGGGGAGTAATTAGACAGAAAAGCCTATTAAGATTATGTGGGTGGCTCTGGAATATAAACTGTCGGAAGAGGTGAGTTTTCAGGGAACGCTTGAATGTTTGGAGACTGGAGAAGGGTCTAAAGGCCCCCTACACTTGAGAGATTTTGTCAGATTTGACCCGATTCACATGGATTGGATGAATTTTTCTGCCAAAATTTGATGTGCCTGTCTGACAAAATCTGATGTGCCTGATGCTGTAGGACCCCATGCACATTCCTGTGCGCATTGGGTCTAACCGAGAGATTGATCCTCCTGCACATAGGATAAATCTCAAGTCAATCAGGTCCAACTTGTCCCTCAGACGAGTTAGACAAGTGAAAGGGGGCCTTTATTGTGCAGGTAAAGGCTTTCCCCAGAGAAAGTCCTGCAATTATTTATTTATTTATTATTTATTACCAGTTTCTTATATAGCGCACACATATTACGCAGCGCTTTACAGAGAACACTTGAACATTCACATCAGTCCCTGCCCCAGTGGAGCTTACAATCTATATTCCCTACCACGTGTACTCATGTTGGGAGCCAATTAACATATCAGTATATTTTTTGATTGTGGGAGGAAACCGGAGTACCCAGAGGAAACCCACGCAAGCACGGGAATAATATATAAACTCTGCACAGTTAGGGCCATGATGGGACTCAAACCCATGACCTCAGTGCTGTGAGGCAGTAATGCTAACATTACACCATCCGTGCTGCCCATTATAAACGGAGTAATGCCCCACCTGCAGTGCACAATGTATTGCCTAGGGATGGCCATCGACCATTGGTGATTAGAAATCATTGATGGTTTATGGCCGATGTCGAATAGTTTTGACATCAATGGGGGAGAACCAGATGGTTTCCCACCATCGATGTTAAGCGTAAACGAATAGTTTCGTTTTTGCTTTTTACCCAAGGAGCCGGGACACGGAGCATAGCTCCGCCCCCGTCACCCGCAAATCCCCGTCCAGCGTATTTTGATTGGCCCAGAGGCCAATCAATCAAAGAAAATGGATGACCATCGATATGTAAAAACATCGATGGTCGTCCATTGGATAGTTATGCACTATCGATGGTCAGTTGCGCTTTTGCCATCGATGGCAACCATCGATGGCAAAGGCAACGATGGCCATCCCTAGTATTGCCCATTTGAGTAAAATTGTGCTTTGCGATTAAATATGAATTAGGGCCATGCTCCAGTTTAGGTTTTGGATGGAGTTCTTTAATCCATAAACGTTTCAGAATGTCTCGGCAAGTAAGCCTTAGCACCATTGCGGAGACTGTATGGTTTATTTTTTATTTCTAAAACTATATAAAATAACAATATATGTAAAGAAAAAAAACCTCCATACTTTTGTGCATAACATAAAAAAACACTTTATATTATACTTTTAAAAGTATGACATCTTTTCTTCCAGAAGTCTCTCATTTTGAGAAGTTGGTCATGGATGGATAAACCTTCCTCTCCCGTTATAGAGACTGCGCTATGCTGGGAAAATGGAGAGATCGATCAACTGATGGCTGAGTCCAGAAACTCATTGATGCGTAGCAGTGCAGATAGCGGGTTTGGGAGCCATATCTTCGACCATAATAGGTCCAAACCCTCTCCACCACCTTCAGACAGGACTGCAAGTGAGAGACGTATACGTTTGCCAATGGCCGATTCTGACTTTAAAGACTTTTCCATACAAGTGGAGATCCCTGAAGAACACCACCAAGAGGAGGACAGTGGTATCAGCTTATCCACAGGCTCTCCAAACCTCAAGCGGAACAGCAGCTGTAGTGATAGTAGTGTGGACATAGTGCCAACTGGACCACCGGGATATCAGGGACAACAGGGACCTGAGATGAAACGAAATTATTTTGAAAATCAGAACACTTGGCAACCACAAATTAAGGATTACCTTTCTCAGGGTCCACAGAATCAGCAAAAGGACCATATAGAAATTCATAAGGACCGTATAGACATTCATAAGGACCGTATAGACATTCAGGAGTGTGATGTTTTCCCAGTACCATGGGCTCCAATGCCAGAGATCTTCAAGTCGTCTGTCCCACTAACAGTGGTTTTCAGTCCTTTGAGCCGGGTGCTGTGGGATTTGGGAGAAAACTCTCCATCTCTTGGAGACGTAGAACTCATGGACACCAGATCCTAACATTTTTCAATGGAGGACTGCTCATCGCTGAACATGAATAACCAATCTTCTATTTACCCTGTTACCATCAATGTATCCTACATGGACAAGGAACGATGAGCCAGACGGACCTCTTTGCGTGTTTTCAATTTTGTATTATAGTTACATATAGAATTTATGCAGAACGTGCTGGTTATTATAACACACACATATGATCAGACCGTCAGTACAATCTACGCAACCAAACTGATCGAGGTATTCTACATTTCATTATTCCAAAGTTGGGGAAAGCTGTGTATGGGACACCGGACAGGATACGTTTTTTTTTGTGTTGATAAGAAAAAGATTATATGAATCTTTGATGTCTCTAATCTAACTGACTGTATTCATAGGGTGTAATATCCCAAAATGATTGCTGACCATGCCACCTAGAAATATAACACTTCTGGGCATATCTTTATTGCCAGCCAGTGGTGCTCCACAGAGTCAATTACTAATAGTATGCAAATGTATTTTCTTTTATACCCTTTTCACACCACACCTGGGACCTCGGTAATTGCTGGGTTGCTGACGTGTTGAACCTGGTCGAGGTGCCCTGTGAAAGCACCAAAGCTAATAACCCAGATTGATCAACCCGGCAATTCGACCCGGGTTAAACCTGGGTCGCCCTCTGCATAATGTGCGACCGGGTTTAATTTTAATTTAAAGATCCTGGTTCCGAACCGGCTTATAATTAGCAAATACTATCTCCCATTACTTATACCCTTTTCACAATGCCAGCAATATCCTGGGTTATTTCATGTGAACGCACAGTAACCTGGGATATTGGACCTTACTCAGGTCTGTTCGCAGCTAGTCTGCGTTCGCCGGGTGCACTCACCCAACAGAGCGGGCGGGGAGCGGAGAGGGGCATGGGGCACCGGGCATAAAGCATTCCCATGAGAAAGCTGGACATCCTTATGGTAATGAGGGCATGACGCGGGGGGGCGGGCAGATGACATCACCGGATGTTAGCTGCCCGCCAATTTCCGTCCCAGTGTGCACACATATGTAAGTGACTTGAAAGTCACTTTTATATGCGTGCACCTTCCACATCTTTCGATGGTCGGTGACCATCGAAAGATGTGGGTGTTCCCCGCAGCATGTGAATGGATGTTTATGTTAAACATCCATTCGCAGCCTGTGTGTGGGAACTCACTTTGCGAGAGGGGGGGGGGCTTTGGTGGACTCGCAATATCAACCAGCCTTGCGAATCAATCAGAATAACCCCCATTGTGTAGTGTGAAAGCACCCAGTCTAAAAAAGCAGGGTTGAACAACCCGGGTCGCAGTGCAATGTGAATGGGTCATCTGGGTCGATGCATCCTTTTACCCGTTCACACCATAAGAAGAGCGTTTGCTTGGAGATGATCCCATTTCCAAGTGCCAGCTTGGAACCCGTTGGCGATGACGTGACCAACCCAGAAAAAAAAACAGAAAAATGATTAACAGTTGCAGTGTCCCAATAGCTTCATATTATAGCTACTGTGATTTGAATGGTAACGGAGCCCGAAATTTGATTTGTTTTATAATTGCACTTTATGTATCGGTGACCTCTTTGCACTAGGAGCCTGATTAATTTGGTTGTTTACCTACTAATCCGATGTTAGTGGGCCTGCGTATGTGCAGAACTGGTCTCAGAATATTGCTTGAGGGCCCTCCACAACCCCCACTACCAGCCACAGCATAATTGACATGCTACGACATTTGGGGCGACAGAGGGGTAATAGCATCTGGCACCATTCTCCAGAACCTGTCGTGACCAGGAAATCGTTGGACCCAGACCTCTTGAATTGGCTTCAGCTTACACAGACTGATTACATTCTACTAACATTGCAGGTCCTCACCGATGGTTGCAATTGTGATCCGATAATGTGTCCTCAGATACAGCCCTTGGATCGCGCAGGAGCATGCAGTAGACATTTATCTCCCACAGATGCCTTCTCCTGCATCTGTATTTTAGTAATAGACGGCGCTATTCCATGTATTCCCGGAATTGCACACATCACTACCATTTTGCATGCGTTTGTGCTTTGTGGCAGCCACATTGTCGTATAGACACTTTTACTGCAAGACTGAAGTGGAGAAAATATCACAGATGGGATGCTTTGTGTGTCCACTGACCAATGAGCAATTAAATTCTGCACAATAAATCCGCTTGCACCGTGCTTGCCAAGCACACTACTACAAACCCTGCTCCATCTGCGCCCGTGCTCTTTCTGGGTCTTTCCTGGTTTGTGAATCTTCATTTCACTGCAAAGTTTAAATTTGCACAATTAGTGTGGACACTAGTATATTTTTATATATTTATTTGTATATATTGTCGCAAGTACTGTTCCAAAGTACTAATGAGTATTCTATGTTTTGTGTACAGACTAGATGTAGTCCGCTTTTATAAATATCATTGTATCATAAAGCACAGAGACTGACTTCACTGCAACATATGTAATAGGAATAGAATTTGTATGTCATACTAAACAGTATTATCATTTATTTTCATGACTTCTTTGATTATGTCAGGATGAAAAGCAGCATCAAATATACTGAATAAAATTGATATAAAAAATTGAAATGCTTGACTCATTCAGTATTTGGCCATACCTCCTAACATACATTGTGCCCGAGAAAGGGGTGTGAACTCAGCAAAAGAGGGTGGGGCTTCATGATGACACTACCATGAGCCACACCTCCAGTATTTATCATTAGGGGGGCATGGCCCCAAGCCCTCTATCTCCTGTGAATTGATGTTGTGCTAAGCAGGGGGTCTCCCAACCAATGAGAGTGTACCACCCATGGACAGATGGGAGGTAGGAAATTGCCATGAAATTGTCACAATTCTTCAATGGTATGAATAGTGGTGGCATATAAGGATGCATTCATCTGTATTACAGCAAGCCTAGGTGCTAAGTGTGGGCATCCCTGCCCTTGCACATACAGTATGACCCTATGGCTGTACATAAGGGATGCAATCTTTAGGCCATTCACATAAACTCGCAGACAGGTAGCTGCCAATAGACGCCGCCACATGCAAGTCAGAAGTAGCCCCTAGATGAGAATATGACACATTTTTGGTGCATTTCTGTGTTTCAGGTAGTAAATGAGGAAATTACAAACAGGTACATAAAGTATATACCAAAATAGTCCATAATAGTGCAGTATATGTTTGTAAAAATACCCAAATAATCGTTTTACTGTAATTAATAAGAAAGAAAACAGGTACATCAAAATAATAACCGGTTATGTGTTATTTACTGTAGGTATTGGTCCACTCCTGGCAACACCCCCCCCCCCCCCCCCCCCCCCCCCCGTATAATGCCTGCTGTAATAGCACATTGGTCTGGGTACTTATCTGGGATGATCACCCAAAAACGTGAATTTTTCATCCAAAACACAGGGTGAAATATTATAGCCCAATACTGTCCATCAGCTAAAATTGTGAGATTAGCGCTTTTTTTTCAGCTACAAATTTAACAGGTCTAATACAATACCCACTTCAATCCAGGATTCCGACTTTCAATACAACCCAACACTATCGGAATCCTGGGCCTTTTTTCGTCCGATCCGACAGTATCTCAACAGCCGGAATTCAATGTTTCGGCTGTTGAGTGTTGGAAAGTCTGTGGATTGGTAAAAACAGCAGCGGAAAGTCTGTGGATTGGTAAAAACAGCAGCGGATTGTCGAAAACCACCTGTGAATTCGACAATCTGTGCCGATCTCTGACAAAACAGATCCGACGTTTTAAAAATTCAGATCTGACACCCTTCAATGCTGTCGTTTGTCGGCAGCATTGAATAAGTGCGTGCCGATATTTCCCCTGTCTGGAAATATCATGACAGATTGAATTTCAGCCATGCACCCACAGCAAACTTTTCTCTTAGTTCTCCAACCTAGCCCATGTACCTCAATATAAATTGAATTTGTTTTTATTCAATGATTTGTCATTTGTAATACCCTATGTTTGGTGCCAACAATCTTCATTCTTCTTTAAATGTGCAATTCAAATAATAAAATAACAAGAAAATAATTGAAGTGTTTATTTTTTTAATTAATAAAACATCAGATAAAAAAATGCCATAACTATAAGATCAATGAAAACACAATTGAATACAATACACAATACTATTCTAAAACTAACTTGTTGCATGGTTTGGCTTAGAAAATAATAGTGCCAGTGTACGGACATGATAAAGAATAGGATAAGAAGAGATTTAATTACAATAATTACTGGAAACATAAATGATTTCTGCACATTGCACCCGGTATTTACCGTCTGGATCCGGTTGATAGGTGAGTAGTGTATTATTGGTCGAAGGCACTAGGTAGAAGGGCAAAACATGAAAAGTGTTATTTAGAATGTCATTTTTCTTGTAGCACATGGACCCCCAATTATTGTGTTGCATCCCCTCGCATGTCTTGCCTTGTTCCCTATAATACAGGCACTTTCCCATTCCTAATCGTAGCGGACGTGGATGATATTAAAAGAAATGGGGGTATGTGTGCACTTTCACGGCACCAGCATGGCGCCTGTGCCTGGGCGTCTGTGGGCCCTTGCGGGGCTCGCTGCGCTCGCCCACGCTACGGGCTCGGTGGCTCGATACGCTCACCACGCTATCTAAAATCAACTCCATGCCAATGTGGATAGTGGGGGTACGAACTATCCCCGTTGGCATCGAGTTTACAGCCCCGCAGCTGGACACAGACGCACGGCGCCATGATGGCGCCGTGAAACTACACAAGTACCGAAATGGGGGAAAAAAGTGAAAAACTCATGTTGACCATTATAAGCTCACCTTTTGACCATATCGTCTTAATGCATGCTGACCAATGGTGGTCGACCTATTGACTGTGACCTACAGTCCAGATACCCCGTTTACAAAGCAATAATTTCCCTGGGGAATGCCCATAATATTGGGGTGCCCATAAAACACTGGCCGTTCCCCTGTTCCAGCCCTTTGTCTGCCCCCCGCCCGCACCCACTGGAGCAAACGGTGCAGCGAGTGCGAAACTCGCCAAAGCCGGTTGCTCCCGGGGTTTGCACATGCGCATAAACACATGTGCAAACCCCCCCACCATCGGACAAGGGCCCGAATTCTGACTTGAACGAACGGGACTAAATCGGCCCCACAGTGATAATTACCACTGAATAAATATTCACACCAAACAAGAAATTCATTAAAGTTTATGGGCAGAAAATGTACCCTTATATTTCGCTTCCCAGACAGTCTAATATCAGTGTAAATAGAGGAAATCACTTTATGAAGAGCGAGTGCAAATAGCACAAGTGATTATAAACTTCTAGGTTGAGGGGTTGTGTGAGCCTTGCATAGTTCAGTTAGGTAGTGAAACAGTTAACAGGTTAGACTGTAGGTAATTTAAATAAAGGGAGTGTCCAGGAGGGGTTAATCGGACATTTTGTGAGATGCACTAGAATATTCCATCCCTTTCTCTGGAAATTTTCCCACCCTCCCTCCCCAAGTCACCTTTTTGTCCCCACCCATTTTTTATTTTTCTTTGCCGGTTGGGGTTTGTCTGTGGCGGGAAAGAACGGCAGTAACAGTGGCTATTGCACTGCTGTTTTTAGGGTGCGGTCTTTGCCCAATACATTGTATAAAGTGGCTTTCCTACCGGGGGTCATTGGGGTTTGGCTGTCTGGCCGTCTCTATTATGGTGTATTGTGGAGAGAGTTGGAGACCCGACATTTTTTGGCGTTGCCAATAAATGAAAGAATACCATGTCGTTGACATGAGTGTCGGCGTTAAGTAGTAAGGTCACTGTGGGTCTGGCCGTTCTTTCTTATTGCCACCATATTTAGATTACAGATTTAAATAAATTCTGGTTGACCAATTTTAAAAGGCACTTAAGTTGTCCGTGTGGTTATTTCTAGTTATAATAGTTAATTAGTGTTAAGATTATTATGCAATGATGTCACACTACACACATCTACCAATAGAAAGTTTATAGGAAAGCAGAATTATGGCAACAAGCGACTTCTGTTGATCATCTTATTTTGTGTCAGTCCAGAATAACAATATAGAAAATAAAAGTGAATGCAATAGGGGACTTTCTCTATTTGCTATTATTTTTATTTCCGTCAGTCTCAGTATGATAAAACAGTACAATTTAAGGTCAAAGGTTGGTGTAGTTCTCCTGAGAGAAGATCCCACATATCAGTAATCAGTACCGTTGTTCTGATTTATGCCAGTGTTTATGTATTTCCAGAATGAGTTTTACTGTATGTGCAGAACGTTAACTGGGAGCTGGCCACCCCATTGGGGCATGTCCAGTGCTGCTGCCAGGCCCAGTGGCAAATGCAGGATTTTTAGAGGAGGTTTTTTACACTGGATTCTGTATGGAATACAGTATTAATATTTAACATAGTATAGTATAGGCTGTTTTAGATTGGGTTGTATAGGCATGAAGGCATTTAAGAGCCTGTGAATTTTGTGATTGTCTCAATAAAGTTGTTGTGGATAGTTTATTACCCATAGAGGCTTAGGTGATTAATAGATTGTTTAGCCAATTAGGTAGCCAGGGGGTGGTAGCTTGTGCAGGGGTATATTAGGAGGAGTCAGATGATGCTGCTTCCTCTTTGAGTCTGGAATCCCACCCACCCTCCCATGCTCTCTCAATTGCTACCTGGCCTATCGGCTATCACCTAATCTTTACAAAATGTATAATTAAAATCAGCAGGAAGGCGATCTCGACCAGTGGTCATTTTGAGGCACAGGTTGTTGCTGTGCAGTATTTCACCTCTTTGACAGGACGGCTGGTGAGTCCTGCCTCCACTTCCTGGAAGTGTCCTTGCCGTGCCATAGAAGGGGCGGTAAGATCGTCACAGTGTGGGCTGTGCCTTAAATGGATGGGGGGATTCATGGGACATTGTAGTCGTCGGCATTACTAACACCTTTTCACCTGAGCTGGTCTCCAAGCGCTTTCCTGGCCATCCCTTTACAATAGGGTCATACCACTTAATAAATATCCATCGCCTTTTTACTTATGCAGTTGTTGTCCGTGTCGTTATTTTTAGAATAAGGTGTCTGTGTGATTTATTTCTAGGGGTAATATAGAGTTAAGTTAAGGTTAAATGTCAATCATTATAATTCAATAGGCACCTTAAACATTTAAATTAGATAAGTGGTCAGGAAAAGGTTAAACATATCATAATAAATAAATACAAAAACATTATAGAACCAGCACTTCACGTTCTAAGCTCGCAGTCTCCCACTTCTTGGTAAGGCTCCTGTCTCTTCCTCCTGGCAGCTACTCTCTCATGCATTGAGATGTTTGAGGACTCAGATCCACACATACAGTAAATGTAGTAGAAGAAGCTGCTACCACTTGTCAACCCCCCCCCCCCCCCACACACACACACATTTGCTGTGCACATGGTTACATCTGCGCCACCTGCAGAGCACATGGTTTTGCCCATTTTAAGAACAAATTTGTACTGCGATGAGTAGGGTGACCAACTCATCCCTTTAACACGAGACACATATTAATTACACAGGTTCTGTGGCTGGCTTTCACCTGGTTTTAAACTGCCACACCCCAAGACTGCCACAGAACCTGTGTAATTAATACGTGTCCCAGATTAAAGGGATGAGTTGGTCACCCTAGCGATGAGATCTGAATAAGGGCCTATCGTTAACGATTATCATATAGTGTGCGCGCACCTATATGTATCGTGATGTCACTACTGTATCGTGATGTCATGGACCAGAGATAGAGGCGACTGGGGACCTTATTCAGGTCCAATCGTACGAACACCTTCAGGTCTGATGACGCGGATGCGCGGGGGGCGTGCAGCAGACATGACCGGATATCAGCTGCCCGCCCAGTTCCCTCAGAGCAACAGAGTTCTGAGCGACCTTAGATATGCGTGCACATTCCAAATCATTCGATTGTTGGCGGCCATCGAAAGATGTGGGTGTTCCCCCGCAGGCAGCAAATCAAATTATGGGGGCGATTGTGATTACGATCCATAGGCTATTTCTGTCACTATTTCCCCTCATGCATGCGCACTACGATCCGTACAAATGCTTAGACATTTTAAAACCACTTGATCAGCGAATTCGCACTATATCGGTCAACCCAGAATCAGGCCAGAGGTCCAGAAGTCTGCTGGGATGATGACATGAGATGACAAAATACAGCGTGCTGGAGTTCAGGCACTTTTTGCAATGAAGAAGCTGAATGAGAAAGAGTTCAGCCACTGCCCCCAGTCCTCGTTCTATAGGACTGTATTACAAGTGTTTTTCTCATTACACCTCACTGTCTTGGAACTGAGAGTAGTGGTATCCAGCCATGGGGCCATGAGCGTGCATTGTGCCGCTGACAGTAAAGGGAGGTGCCAGCTCCAGGTCCATAGACTTCAGCTGTCTGCAGTAGAAAGGAAACATGCATTATTAGATGGTACGTAACAGTTCTATCACCATATAGAAGTCCATTTATCATATCAGTGCACACAAATACAGGTGCCAGGAGGGGGCAGACACAAGGGCCACAAACTCTCTAGAGGCCCAGGAGTGAAGGGCAGGCGCAACCAGGGACGCCGAGAGGTATGCTGGGGACTGGTAAAATTTTGGGGGTGTGGCCTAATCGTGGGAGGAGTGGCCACGCCCCCAAAATGTTTAGGGGGTGAAAAAGCACTCTAAAGTCGAGGAGGGAGTGTTATTGCGCCCCCCCAGGAACCAACAATACGCCTACAGTATGTGCTGTGCTGATAGCAGGCTAAGCATGAGCTCTCACCCTGTCAGTGAGACGCTCATGCTGAGCCTGCTGTCAGCACAGCACATGCTGTAGGTGTGTGTTGCTGCTGCTGCCCGGGAGGGACGGAGGGGAAAGGGGGGGTTGTGTGGAGGGGGTTTGGACCAGGGCCCCCGCTGGGCCCCTCCAGCAAGCCTGGGAATGGGTAATTAGCACCCGCTCCCCCCCCCCTTTTGTCAGCCCTCGGCGTAACAGTTAACTGAAGATGCATTAATACAACACTCAAGATGCAACTACGGTGTACCATAAAGTGCATAGTCCATTAAGGGCAGAAGATTATGTTTCAGCATCCACAGACTCCATAACAAGTTATTATTTAAAAGTTATTATACAGAGGGAAAAATGACTACAGATGTAAGTGACATAGGACATATTGTACTCACAAGACTACAAAAATGACAAAGACACTACTCATTCACTTTTTGAATATCCATGAAACACGTACAGTATATATTGTTGGAATTATACTACTACACTTTTATTAGCCAAACTTTAAATAGTACTTTGGCTGCAGACCGCAGTGGGCAGACGAGGCTTCCACATTTTACTATACATAGGTGGTTTGGTTCTCTAGAAATCCAAATCCACCCAGAATTGTGTGGCTTTGCACTGACCCAAAATCTGGTCTGGATTTCTCACTGAGATCCGATCTGTGTCCCGCTTTGAAACTTACCCTGTTTCAGCATTTAGATTTCGACTCTGAATTTTGGGTTAGAAAAATTACATGAATTTTTACAAATTTTTTGTACATTTTTACAAATTTGGTTTTAAAAAATTACAGCTGTTTTTGTAAAAGATTTTTTATTGTTTTTTTATCAATGATGATCACATTTCTGGATCGATTTTAAATCAAATATAAATCCAAATCTGAACCAAAACACTTCAGGGTAACTTTGCAAAACCAAAACACGAGGATGAAATTAGAATAAAAACACACAAGTACCCTGCATTGTATGTTAATCACGGGGACAATCCTGTGCAAATCACAGCTTGCATTTGTAAATTTTCTAAATGAATAGCGCAACAGCAGGGAAATCATGTTGCTATGTGGTGTAATGTGGTAGGACTGGGAACACTTGCCAAATTCTGTTCTCACTTACCGGATATTGCATAGACTGAAGACAAAACTTGTTTCTACGAATGAAATAGAATCAGTGTGAGTCAGACACAAACATCAGTGTGAGTCAGGCATAAACATTAAACCAAGCATGGCCAAACTATAGACTTTCAGCTGTTGTGAAACTACATGTCCCATCATGCCTTGCCACAGTTTTGCTATAAGGGAATGCTTCAAATATGGCAAGGCTTGCTGAGATGTGTAGTTTCACAACAGCTGGAGTGACAGAGTTTGGCCATGCCTGAACTAAACTATACGGGAGAGACAGAAAGACTGATAACATTTGGCCGTAGGGGCCCATTTATTATTGGTTATTAGAATTAATAATTACAACTACAGTACCACTAAATTCTCTGCTGCCTACATATAGAAGAAAAATACAGTGTAAACAGGAATTTTGGACCAAACCACAAGAGTTAATCCCTCCTTTTTTATTTAGAATTTATAAAATGAAATCAACATAAATAATCATTTCCATCGGCTGGTAGAGTGGGACAATATGATAACAGATACCAAATAAAAATAAAATAACTATTGCTGGGCAAGTTAACGCGATAATAACGCGTTAACGCACCAGCACCTTAACTCAGATTAACTTTTTTAACGCCGTTAATGCTGGGAGGGCGCCCGGCGGCAGGGGTAGTGGCGTCGCGAAGGCGCAGGGTCTCTGACAGCAATACAGAGACCCAGCGCCTCTCCAAAAATGGCCACCGCCAGAGAGAAGACACGCTAGAAGTACTTTTGTACCTCTAGCGGCTGTCTCCTCTGCTGCTGTGGCGCAGGCTGGTGGGGAGGCGCTGGTTGTTTCTACTGCCTAGCACTGCTGCCGTTGGTGGAGAGACACAGATCCCCGCTACTGCCGCTGACTGGTGGCGCTGCTCCCCCCCCCCACAATTAAGATTTATCTCCCCCTTGACAACGAGCATTTAACCCCCATAGCAGCAAGCATGTATTCCCCCCTGGCAATGATAATTTCACCCACTATAGCAGCAAGCATGGAAAGAGCATGTAATTACCCCTGGCAACGAGCATGGAACCCCCTATGACAATGAGCATGTAATCCCCCCTGGCAACAAGCATGTAATCCCCCCTGGCAACTAGCATGGAACTCTTGGCTACGAGATTGTAGGTAAGCAGCACCTTTGTGACTAAAAATGCGATTAATCACAGTTAATCGCAAAAATTTCATGCGATTAATCGCGATTCAAAATTTTAATCGTTGCCCACCACTAATAATATCTTATTTTAATTCGTATTCATAGGTTACATTAACAAACTGTGGAGAGATAATACATCATGACCACCTGACAGATATACAGTAATCCCGCTTTCCCTGTATCATAACGCTCAAGTTCGCAACATTTTCTTATGGAGAATCAGGATATTTTAGTCTCACTCAGGTACGATCTGGGAATGTAAGGCCAGACGGTAATTACATGCCATACCCAGGACTGCTGGGTGATTGTTTTATTGCCTTTCCTTTAGCCTTGTTAAGATATTTGCTTGGGATTGGTTTGTAATCCCGGCGGTCGGAATCCCGGCGGTCAAAATCCCGACGCCCGAATCCCGACCGCCGAAATCCCGACAAGGGGGGGACGTGAATCGTCCCCCTTGCGGGCTCGCTGCGCTTGGCACACTAATTTATTCTCCCTCTATGGGTGTCGTGGACACCAACAGAGGGACAAAGTGCCGGGATTTCGGCGGTCGGGATTCCGGCTTCAGAATTCCGACCGCTGGGATTCCAACCGTGGGGATTTCAACTGCATCCCATTTGCTTTCACAACAACCACAAAGACATTATACAGTATGTGATGCACTATTCGTGTATATGAAAAACTCCATTTATTATTTAAAAAATAATAGCTTGCTCATGATTTAAACGTTTCAAAATCAGCAAATTAATATTAAAATACCGAAATGTAAAAAGAAAAAACAAAGTGTATTTCAAAGTAATTGTGTGTGTACTCCTTTTACAAATGAACTGGCCGATTCTGGTTCAATCGTAGTGAAGCGAATGCGGTCCCTGTCGCCCATGATATGCTGGGCGTTCCCATGTCCCATCGACACCACTTTCCATGGGTACATGGGCAGGCCAATGCCTGCCGTGGGGTGGAGGCTGACATCACATGACATCAGTTTTAATGGGTAAATGGATAGCGCACTCTGTGGTTGTTTGCGGTGTGGGTCAGTGGGGGTGGGGGGGGGAGGAGGTGGGAGAATGGGATGAGGGAAGGGGGGGGGGGTGGGGAGTATGAAAGGTGTTGGAAGGGTCAGTTAAGTGTTCAAGTAACAGTCAGGAATGGATGTTGGGTAAAATTAAGATTTTATTAGTTAAAGGTACAATCTTTTGTTGGTGCTCCACTGGGGCTGGTGGCGACACAGTCGATGGTGCAGATGTCGATGGGTGTTGGGGGACACCTAACTGTCCCTAATAGGAGCCCTTGTGGGGATTGGGATGCCAACAGGTTCCCTTATACCATACGTCCTAAAGGGACCTATGTCTCCTAAAAGGGATACAGTTGGGTGTAAATAGTCTTTGTGGGCTGTGATGATTGTTAATGCTGACGGCGTGTTGTAGTGATCAGGAGCCCCGTGGGGATCAGGGTGCCAACAGGTACCTTTATACCATAAATCTCGCAGACTTAGGTCTCCTGGAGTCTCTGGTAGCGCTGCTAAGCAGTGATGTCTAATAAGGAAGTCCTGGATGGGAGAAATGAAAGCAAGTAGCGGGACGACGCCCACAAAGACTATTTACAGATGGAGCAGGGCTTATTATTGCTGGCGGAGCGCCAGGACCGTGTCCCTGGCGATCCGCCAGCAATCTGGCGCTCTGGCTGAATGAGACGCTCGTGCGTCTCCCACGCACGAGCGTCTCAATAGCCGGGCGGCGAGGCGGCGCGGCGGGTGCAGTCCTGCCCGTCTCCAGCTTCAGGGAGACGGGCAGGGCTGCGGGGGGCTGCGGGGGGGCGGTGTGGACCGGCGGGGACCCGGGGAAGCCGGCGGGGACCCGGGCAAAAGCTCCGTCGGAACGGGACGCGCGTGCACCTCGTGCACGCGCGTCCCCTTCCGACATACAGATGGCGCGGGGCGGGGGATGGCGGGTGGCGAGTCCTCCGCCATCCCCAGCAAAGACAAGCCCTGCGCTATCTGTACACCCAACTGTATCCCTTTTAGGAGACATAGGTCCCTTTAGGACGTATGGTATAAGGGAACCTGTTGGCCAGTGGCGTAACCAGCAAATTTGCTCCCCCCTGCCAAAATAAATTCTGCCCCCCACTCTTTTTTTTTTTTTTAATTTATGCCAGCAGCCCCCGGGGACAAGCAGAGTGGGCAATGCCGCCTGGGGATCAGGGGAAGCTGGACAGTCAATGACACGTGTGACAGATCCCCCGGCAGGGCATAATAGCCAGCGGAGGTGAGCGCCTTTCAGGCTGATGCTCTCTCTCCCCCTCCTGCTTACCGCATCCAGCCAGGTCCTTACAGCTGACTGGTACACAGCATTGTACATTCGCCGCCTGGGAGCCCGGTCGGAATACACAGCAGCGCTGCATGCACGCTGGAAGGGCAGCGGGCATGGATGAAGGGGGAGCGCTGTCTGTGTGAGGACGCTTAGTGAACTTGTCACTGCATCCTCACACAGACAGCCAGAGAGCGCTCCCCTTTCCACGATACCCGCTGCCCTTCCAGCTTGCACGCATCGCTGCTGTGTATTCCGGGCTCCCAGGCGGCGAATATACAATGCTGTGTACCAGTCGGCCGACGGGGAAAACACTGTGAACCTGCGCCCCGGTGCCGCCTGTTCCCCTCCGCCACCGCTGGGGCTGCGGACCCTAAGTTACGCCACTGCTGTTGGCATCCCAATCCCCACAAGGGCTCCTATTAGGGACAGTTAGGTGTCCCCCAACACCCATCGACACCTGCACCATCGACTGTGTCGCCACCAGCCCCAGTGGAGCACCAACAAAAGATTATACCTTTAACTAATAAAATCTTAATTTTACCCAACATCCATTCCTGACTGTTACTTGAACACTTAACTGACCCTTCCAACACCTTTCATACTCCCCACCCCCCCCTTCCCTCATCCCATCTCCCATTCTCCCACCTCCCCCCCCCCCCCCACCCCCACTGACCCACACCGCAAACAACCACAGAGTGCGCTATCCATTTACCCATTAAAACTATTACCAAAGGGGTTTGGACAACCCTTAGGACAAGCAGCACCACGCACATAGATCAGGTAGAGCGCAATATACCCTACTTTTTGTATCACATGACATCAGCCGCCCGCCCTGTCTTTGTCCCGGCGGCCGCAAATATAAGTCAATTGAAACTGAGTTATATTTGCGACGGCAGGAGAAATCATTCGATGGTTGGCGACCATCAAATGATTTCTATTGCTGCGGTCACATGTGAGGGGATCTGTTGGTTGCTAGGGGAAATGGCAATGGGGGCAGGGATTCGCCAGGGCGGCATTACAGGGACTCCGTAAACTGTGAGCTTCGCCGCTTACCGAGTCAATTAGAATGACCCCCAAAATGTGTGTTCCTGAATCACCCCTCGGTAGATGGACCATATTTGCCTAACCTCCCGGAATGGCCCGGAAGGCTCCCAAAAATCGAGAGAAGCATACATTGAAAAATGATTCCCTCATTGTACTTACCATGACAACAACGCCCACTCTGATACCAGCGAATCAGGATGTACAGGGCTGTGGCTCCAAGCATCACGGTCAGACTACTGCCCAACACTACGCCAAGAGCATCCACCATGGCTAGAAGTGAGAGGAGAGGAAAGTGTAGATATTTTATACCTATAGTATACAGAAAATGTAGGCGCATAAATACCACATAACATACGTGTAGGTCAGAGTTTACAGGGGATTAAGCAGAGTTGGGAACCTTAAAATGCATTTTCAATCTAAAAACAAACAATAATAGGCCCTACACATGGTTTTATGTGGTCTATTTTTCTATTTGATTTTGCTTATATAAGCCAATTTTTTATCAAAATTGAATTAGCATCAAACAGAAATCGAACTAATTTGATTTTGATTCGATCACAATGCGCTGCGCCACGGCATCGAAATAAAACAGAAAAATAGACTGTGCAGGCAAGACTACAGTGTATAGTAAAGATCTGTACTATATATTCTAAATTGAATTTGTACACCGCACCATGCGATTTAATCCTGATTCGATCCCAATTCAATTGGGATAGAAAGGGGATTGAATAGAAAATACATCCCACCGTGTGTGCACCCCTTAACTTTGTACTGTTTGTGGGCAGTAAATACACAGCACAGAGGCCCTTATTCTGATCGGTGCAGCCGGATCCGAATATGCGGCCAGCACCGTGCGTCCTAAACTCCGCCTTCCATACGGATCGCCAACTCCGTCCGTACGCGGTAAGAAGCTGGCCGAACGGACCGCACGTGTATTTCGCATGAATACACCTCCTCCATCTCAGGGAACCTCCCCCATCATTCGATGGTCGCAGAACATCGAATGCAGGACCGAGTGGTCCGCCAGCTCCCGCAACCTCAGACCACACGGACATTTCTCCGTTCAAAAGCAGGGATCTGGGTGGGCAGCTGACATCCGGCAATGTCATATGTCCGCCCCCTACACGTGCGTCACGGCGGTATTACCATACGTACGCCCAGCGTTTTCATGGGAACGCCCATGAAACGCAGGGCGTATGCATATGGTAGTGAGCCCAAACAGCCCTTCACGCCCCTCTCCACCCCATGTTCATAGTGTACACTTTTCATGCGGAATTTGGCCGTGCATCCCGTTTGCACATGCGCAGAGATGCCTCTGCACATGCGCAGACACAAAACATCGGCGGCACGAACGCACGCGGACATTACCGCACCAACCAGAATAAGGGCCAGAGTGATGTACAGTGATGCACAGCACAGAGTACAGTGAAGCACAACATGGAGACACACAGCATAAAGTACAGTGCTGCACAGCACAGAGTATAGTGATAAACAGCAAAGAGTGAAGCACAACATGGAGAACAGTGAAGCACAGCATGGAAACACACAGCATAGTGTACAGTGACGCACAAAGTACAGTAAAGCACATCAGAGAGTACAGTGGGTGATGCGCAGCACAGAGTACAGTGATGCTTAGCGCAGAAAACAGTGCTGCACAGCATAGAGAACAGTGGCATACCACACAGATTACAGTGGAACACAGCACACATTACATTGATGCACATCATAGAGAACAGTGGCACACTTTACAGATTACAGTGGCGCATATTACAGATTACAGAGAAGCACAGCACAGAGTACAGTGATGTTCAGCTCAGAGTACAGTGAAGCACAGCACAGAGTACAGTGATGCTTAGCGCAGAAAACAATGATGCACAATGGCGCACAGCAACAGGGTACAGTGAAGCACAGCACAGTGTAGTACAGCATAGAGTACAGCGTATCAGCCACCAGGGATACAAAAAATGTTTGGACACGTGTCTTTGCACTTTTGCTATAATAGAATACACAAACTATACTGAGGGTTGTTTATATAGGATTAGGAAAGTGATCTACTGTACATAGTTGGGAATACTATTATTTAAAAAAAAAACATGCAAACACAGTATTTCTATATCGTAGTAAATAAAGTGAATCCCAAATAATCTGTCAATTATATAAAGCAAACCTTAATAGCTTCATCATCTATATATACTGTATATATGTCTAGTGTGCAAAGGCGTAACTACCATAGGTGCAAGGGGTGCAACTGCTAGGGGGCCCATGTTTATTATCTAAGTAATATATTTTACATACATTTATTACCATTAGTTGCTAAATAGGGGGCCCTTTCAAACTTTTGCTATGGGGCCTACGAATATCTAGTTACGCCCCTGCTAGTGTGTCTGTTTTGTGTCTACGAAACACTGCCTTCTGTTGGCTGCGAGTGAACATCTATTTCTCTCTATTTCTCACATGCACAAACACAGAGGCAATCACAAGGCAGTAGACTAGCTTTCGAATAATTTGCTTCGAGCGGGTGTACTTGTGTAATAATATCTCACCACTGCAATCTGCAAGGACATAAAATCTGGTCAGTTCCATACATCTACCACTAGAGGGCGCTTAAGAATAACAAACAATTGACTTTCAACATTCTGCGCTATCAGTAAGCCTTGCTGTCATGCATGTCAATAATATCAGACAGATGAATGATGTTTAGGTGACGAGGCAAACTACTGTGTCATTTTCGGAAATTCTCCTTTGTACAGCCTACACCTTGATTTTCCATTTGGTATATTTATTTGCATCTGTTGCCTGTATTGATGTTATTGTGCAGGGGCAGTGATTGTTTGTGCCATTGTCGAAAACATGACCAGTGATTACAGTATACATTCTGATTAAATTGATGAGTTTTACTATAGCATAGCTTTCTTAATGTGCTGTACGGTCATTAACAACTTAGTGGGTATTCAATCAAGTCCGTTTTTGGGGGGGACAGCTGAAAAAACTGCACTTTTAGCTGTTTTTTAGATTGAATTTAGATTTAATGTATTCAAAGTGCCAATTTTTCTAGTTGAAAAATTCTTCATGGTCAAAAAACACATGGATCTGTTAATTACACGCAAATCCACATGTTTTCACTGTAGTCCTTGTGCCAGTTGTGACAGCTTTTCCCTATTGGCATGGGACCTAATGATGCAATTAGCCAGGCTCCAACCCCGTCACTGCCCTCCTACTTCTTCTCAAAGTAGGTAAGTACAGTATGCTTTATTTATGATCACCGTCACCTTTGTTAACCCTGCTCAGGAGAGATGATAAACTCTGCAATTGCATTGAATGTTAACAACTTTTCACATGAAAACCGGTATATCACCTGCAATTGTATTCCCGCCACAGAAGAAATTGAGTTTAGCTCCTCCTCATTGCACTACTATGGCCACCTCCTACCCTGACAGGTCCTTCCTTTGACACTGACACGTTGTTGCACTTGCACCTTACAGTACATTTACTATCTGTCAGGTCTATACAAGATGAAGAGTGGAATGACTGAATATGAGAAGGTTAAACATCTGAGGCTGGGGATGGCATTTTTGGGATCATGTGACTCGGCATCCAATAACGATGCAGGGTTGGCAGGAACTAGCGGAGTTATATGGTCTGGTTAGAAGTGGAGTCAGCCTCTTGTCCTGGATCATCCCACTCTCCCTCCCCTTTATTTTGGTAGTGGGGTGGTTCATTGGGTTAGCTGTTTGGCTGGAAAGAAAGATTATTTATGGTCGTTTTGGGTGCGCTCACCTTCATGGACTATATGCATCTGCTGGATCACCCAGTCGGGGACAGTGACATCTCCCGGACAGGTGGGTGGCCAAGCATTTGTTGTTAGGCTGTTAGCTAGGTGGTATAGATGTTATGGGTGGAGGTATCAGATAGCCGTTCTTTCTTGGCCACTATTATTTAATGCCTTTTTATTTCAGCATTTATTTTGGGTTGTTAAATAAATCAGTTAATAATTTCTGCCAAACCCAAATCTCCAAGTCTTTATTTTAGATTAACCCCTTCATGACAGAGCCAGTTTGTGCCTTCATGACAGAGCCCTTTTTTTCAAATCTGACATGTCTCACTTAAGTGGGGATAACTTTTTTTTGCTTTTACTTATCCCAGTGATTTTGAGATTGTTTTCTCGTGACACATTGTACTTCAAGTTAGTGGTAAATTTTGGTCGATACAGTCTGTGTTTTTTTGTGAAAAATACCAAAATATCGTGAAAAAATGGAAAATTTAGCAATATGCAAAATGTCACATTTTCTGCTTGTGAGACAAATAATCATACCACTCAAAATAGTTAATAACTAACAAAGACCATATGTCTACTTTATGTTGCAATCATTATTTCAACCTCCTTTTCATTTTTTTGGACACTAGGAGGCTTCAGATATGACTAGCAAATTCTCAAATTTTCAAGAAAATTTCAAACACTGATTTTTTTAGGGACCAGTTCAGTTCTGATGTGACTTTGAGGGACTTGTATGTGAGACACCCCCATAAATGATGCCATTTCAAAAACTGCACCCCTCACAGTATTCAAAACAGCATTTTGGAAGTTTGTTAACCCTTTAGGTGTTTCACAGGAATTAAAACAAAGTGTAGGTGAAATTTCAAAATTTCTTTTTTTTTGCAGAGTTTCAATTTTAATACATTTTTCTAACGAATACAGTAGATTTTACTAGAGAAATGTGACTAAAAATTGATTCCCCCAATTCTTTTGTTTTCAAAAATATCCTATATGTGGCCCTAGTGTGCACGTTGACCAAACCACAGGCTTCATAATAGAAGGAGCACCTACTTGATTTTGGAGCCTCCTTTTTATGAGATTTTTTTTTAGGCACCATGTAGGTTTCTAGGCACCATAAGTGCTAAAAGTTAGGAACCTCCCCCACAAGTCACCCCATTTTGCAATCTACACCCCTCAGGGAATTCATCTAGGGGTATAGTGTACATTTCAAACCCCCAGGGGTTTCACCAATTTTGGTACAACTGGGATGTGAAAATGGAAAATTACATTTTTTTACACAAACATGCAGTTCTGGCTCAAAATTTTTCATTTTCACAAGGAATGAAGGAGACAAAGCACCCCAAAATCTGTGCCCCAATTTCTCCCGAGTACGGCAATGCCTCACATGTGACCAAATAATACCAGTTGGGCGCATGGCAGGACTCAGAAGGGAAGGAGTGATTTTTGGATTTTGCAGCACAGATTTTGGTGGAATAAATGGTGGGTGCTATGTTGCACCAATACAGTGGAACCCCCCCACAAGTCACCCCATTTTGCAAAGTACACCCCTCAGGGAATTCATCTAGGGGTATAGTGTACATTTCAAACCCCCAGGGGTTTCACCAATTTTGGTACAACTGGGCAGTGAAAATGAAAAATTACATTTTTTTACACAAAAATGCAGTTCTGGCTCAAAATTTTTCATTTTCACAAGGAATGAAGGAGACAAAGCACCCCAAAATCTGTGCCCCAATTTCTCCCGAGTACGGCAATGCCTCACATGTGACCAAAAAATACCAGTTGGGCGCATGGCAGGACTCAGAAGGGAAGGAGTGATTTTTGGATTTGGCAGCACAGATTTTGGTGGAATGAATGGTGGGTGCCATGTTGCATTAGCAAGACTCCCAAAGCACCAATACAGTGGAACCCCCCCACAAGTCACCCCATTTTGCAAAGTACACCCCTCAGGGAATTCATTTAGGGGTATAGTGTACATTTCAAACCCCCAGGGGTTTCACCAATTTTGATACAACTGGGCAGTGAAAATGAAAAATTAAATTTTTTTACACAAAAATGCAGTTCTGGCTCAAAATTTTTCATTTTCACAAGGAATGAAGGAGACAAAGCACCCCAAAATCTGTGCCCCAATTTCTCCCGAGTATGGCAATGCCTCACATGTGACCAAAAAATACCAGTTGGGCGCATGGCAGGACTCAGAAGGGAAGGAGTGATTTTTGGATTTGGCAGCACATATTTTGGTGGAATGAATGGTGGGTGCCATGTTGCATTAGCAAGACTCCCAAAGCACCAATACAGTGGAACCCCCCCACAAGTCACCCCATTTTGCAAAGTACACCCCTCAGGGAATTCATTTAGGGGTATAGTGTACATTTCAAACCCCCAGGGGTTTCACCAATTTTGATACAACTGGGCAGTGAAAATGAAAAATTACATTTTTTTACACAAAAATGCAGTTCTGGCTCAAAATTTTTCATTTTCACAAGGAATGAAGGAGACAAAGCACCCCAAAATCTGTGCCCCAATTTCTCCCGAGTACGGCAATGCCTCACATGTGACCAAAAAATACCAGTTGGGCGC
This sequence comes from Crinia signifera, assembly GCF_055691185.1. Lineage (NCBI taxonomy): Eukaryota > Metazoa > Chordata > Amphibia > Anura > Myobatrachidae > Crinia > Crinia signifera. Next base: position 108,154,074 of record NC_139226.1, on the reverse strand, counting down.
ATGGCAGGACTCAGAAGGGAAGGAGTGATTTTTGGATTTGGCAGCACAGATTTTGGTGGAATGAATGGTGGGTGCCATGTTGCATTAGCAAGACTCCCAAAGCACCAATACAGTGGAACCCCCCCACAAGTCACCCCATTTTGCAAAGTACACCCCTCAGGGAATTCATCTAGGGGTATAGTGTACATTTCAAACCCCCAGGGGTTTCACCAATTTTGATACAACTGGGCAGTGAAAATGAAAAATTAAATTTTTTTACACAAAAATGCAGTTCTGGCTCAAAATTTTTCATTTTCACAAGGAATGAAGGAGACAAAGCACCCCAAAATCTGTGCCCCAATTTCTCCCGAGTATGGCAATGCCTCACATGTGACCAAAAAATACCAGTTGGGCGCATGGCAGGACTCAGAAGGGAAGGAGTGATTTTTGGATTTGGCAGCACAGATTTTGGTGGAATGAATGGTGGGTGCCATGTTGCATTAGCAAGACTCCCAAAGCACCAATACAGTGGAACCCCCCCACAAGTCACCCCATTTTGCAAAGTACACCCCTCAGGGAATTCATTTAGGGGTATAGTGTACATTTCAAACCCCCAGGGGTTTCACCAATTTTGATACAACTGGGCAGTGAAAATGAAAAATTACATTTTTTTACACAAAAATGCAGTTCTGGCTCAAAATTTTTCATTTTCACAAGGAATGAAGGAGACAAAGCACCCCAAAATCTGTGCCCCAATTTCTCCCGAGTACGGCAATGCCTCACATGTGACCAAAAAATACCAGTTGGGCGCATGGCAGGACTCAGAAGGGAAGGAGTGATTTTTGGATTTGGCAGCACAGATTTTGGTGGAATGAATGGTGGGTGCCATGTTGCATTAGCAAGACTCCCAAAGCACCAATACAGTGGAACCCCCCCACAAGTCACCCCATTTTGCAAAGTACACCCCTCAGGGAATTCATCTAGGGGTATAGTGTACATTTCAAACCCCCAAGGGTTTCACCAATTTTGATACAACTGGGCAGTGAAAATGAAAAATTACATTTTTTTACACAAGAATGCAGTTCTGGCTCAAAATTTTTCATTTTCACAAGGAATGAAGGAGACAAAGCACCCCAAAATCTGTGCCCCAATTTCTCCCGAGTACGGCAATGCCTCACATGTGACCAAAAAATACCAGTTGGGCGCATGGCAGGACTCAGAAGGGAAGGAGTGATTTTTGGATTTGGCAGCACAGATTTTGGTGGAATGAATGGTGGGTGCCATGTTGCATTAGCAAGACTCCCAAAGCACCAATACAGTGGAACCCCCCCACAAGTCACCCCATTTTGCAAAGTACACCCCTCAGGGAATTCATCTAGGGGTATAGTGTACATTTCAAACCCCCAGGGGTTTCACCAATTTTGATACAACTGGGCAGTGAAAATGAAAAATTACATTTTTTTACACAAAAATGTACTTCTGGCTCAAAATTTTTCATTTTCACAAGGAATGAAGGAGACAAAGCACCCCAAAATCTGTGCCCCCATTTCTCCAGAGTACGGCAATGCCTCACATGTGACCAAAAAATACCAGTTGGGTGCATGGCAGGACTCAGAAGGGAAGGAGTGATTTTTGGATTTTGGAGCACAGATTTTGGTGGAATGAATGGTGGGTGCTATGTTGCATTACCAATACAGTGGAACCCCCCCACAAGTGACCCCATTTTGCAAACTACACCCCTCAGGGAATTCATCTAGGGATATAGTGTACATTTCAAACCCCCAGGGGTTTCACCAATTTTGGTACAACTGGGCTGTGCAACTGAAAAATTACATTTTTTACACAAAAATGCAGTTCTGGCTCAAAATTTTTCATTTTCACAAGGAATGAAGGAGACAAAGCACCCCAAAATCTGTGCCCCCATTTCTCCAGAGTACGGCAATGCCTCACATGTGACCAAAAAATACCAGTTGGGTGCATGGCAGGACTCAGAAGGGAAGGAGTGATTTTTGGATTTTGCAGCTCAGATTCTGGTGGAATGAATGGTGGGTGCTATGTGGCATTAGCAAGACCCCCGAAGCACGGTGAAATTATGAACCTAATAATCCATAGATGTGTGGTATATTTTGAAACACTCCTTTATACATAGGCCGGGTTTGTCGGGGCAAGTTTCACAGTGGAAAATAGTTTCCTTTCTTATTCCCTTTTTATAGCAAACTTTGCACCTTTTTTGTGTCCTGCCCTTTCTTGCAGTGGAGGGGATTTCGTTGGGAAAATGCTGCCCTGGTACAATACGGGGGCCAGTACTAGAAGTACTGGGGCCCTCTGCCTGCTGGTTCCCAAATATTAGGCCCTTTATGACTTCCTCTTGAAAGTGCATAAATGTCCCCCTCTGGCCGGTAGAACGGAATAGCACGTAAGCGTTATACAGTGCCATCTGGATGATATACACGGCCAGCTTCTTGTACCAGATATTTGTTTTCCGCAGGGCACTGTACGGCTTCAGTACCTGATCTGAAAGATCCACTCCGCCCATGTACTTATTGTAATCTAGGATACAATTTGGTTTTGAGGTGTGGGTACTGGTACCTCATACAGGGATGGAGGTGGTACTGTCTCCATGAATTGTTGTCAGTATAAGGACATCCCTCTTGTCCTTATATTTGACCAACAACATATTTTCGGTGCATATTCCCCTGCTTTCACCCCTTCTCATTACTTGGGCAATGTGCGTTTTTGGGAGGCCTCTTTAGTTCTTACGCACAGTACCGCAAGCTGCTGTACCTCTTGAACCAAGGGCCTTAAACAGGGGGATGCTGGTGTAAAAGTTATCCACATAGAGGTGATAACCCTTATCCAGGAAGGGGTGCATTAAATCCCAGACAATTTTTCCACTAACACCTACGAGGGAGGGGGGGCATTCTGGCGGTTCAATTCTTGAATCCTTCCCTTCATATACCCTAAACTTGTGGGTGTACCCTGTGGTGCTTTCACACAGCTTATACATTTTTATGCCATACCTTGCCCTCTTACTGGGAAGGTACTGGCGGAATTTAACCCTTCCTTTAAAATGTATAAGGGACTCGTCGATGCTAATACATTTATCAGGGATGTATAGCTCTGCAAATTTGGCACTGAAATGATCAATGACCGGCCTGACTTTGAATAGCCTGTCAAAGGTGGGATCATCTCTGGGTGGGCACTGTGCATTATCGGTGTAATGTATAAATTTATGGATTGCCTCAAAACGAGTCCGAGTCATGGCCATACGGTAAAATGGGGTGCTGTACAGAACATCTGTACTCCAATATTGCCTAATTTGTGGCTTTTTTACTATGCCCATATGAAACACCAGACCCCAAAACGTCATCATCTCTACTGCATCTACAGGGGTCCACCTAGCAAATGATGACGTGGGGTTTTGAGCAATAAACTGCTGGGCATATAAATTAGTTTGGTCCACCATTAAATTTATAAAATCATCAGAGAAAAATAATTTGAAAAAGTCAATTTCTCTGAGACCTGTGGAATCAAATTGGATTCCTGGGATGGCCAAAAACTCAGGAACCTGGGGCTCAAAATTGTCTGGTGGTGGGGTCCATACGAGATCAATTATTGGGGGGGGGTCTCAGCTGCTCTACGGGGGCGTCTTTGAGGGGGTCCCTCATCACCAGAGGAGGAAGAGGAGCTTAAGACGAATCCTTCAAATTCCCCGCTTGCCTCACTGGCTGTGTCAGAATCAAAAGCAAGCATGGCATATGCCTCCTCCACTGAATACATTCTTCTGGATGACTGGGATGACATTTGGGATGACATTTGGGATGACATTTTTATTTTTGTGTTACTGGTAGTGAAATGTTTCAACACGTGTATAGTGTAGGGGGGGGTACAAACTTTATTTCAACCCGGGGGGTATGTAGTGTGTAGTGTGTATGTAGTGCAGAAAAAAAAAATACTTTATACAAAAAAAAAAAAATTGAAGGCGTTAAAAAAAAAAAAAATTGAAGGGGTTAAAAAAAAAAAAAAAAAGGTCCTGCGCCAAAAATTGAGCACAGATGTTGGTCAGTAACGTCCGTCACTGAACAGCGCTCAAAGGCAACAGGAATTTGATCAAAAAAAAAAAAAATAGATCAACCCTGTGCCGAAAAAGCTGATCAGTGATGTACGTCACTGATCAGCGCACAGTGGCCACAGGACACCCACAAAATCACAATGTGTGTAAAAAAAAAATTAAAAAAAGACCACACAGCACCCACAAAAAAAAAAAAAAAGGTGATCAGTGATGCGACACTGATTACCAGTGAGGGGCAGCAGGTGCACAACCTTTGGTGCAACTGGCAGCAACTGACAGGTATATATGAAAAAAAAACCTCTGCGCCCCCAAAAAGTTGCTGATCACCTCAGATATAGTGATCAGCACAAAAGGCGGGGATAGCAGACACAAAATATACACTCTCTATCACTCTCTGTCACTATCTCTCTCTATCTCTCACTATCTATCACTATCTATCACTATCTATCACTATCTATCACTATCTATCACACTGCAGCAGCAGCACTGACAGTTATATGTATAAAAAAAAACCTGCACCCCCAAAAAGGGGGGGTAGCAGACACAAAATATACACTCTCTATCACTCTATGTCACTATCTCTCTCTATCTCTCTATCTCTCACTATCTATCACTATCTATCACTATGACACTGCAGCAGCAGCACTGACAGTTATATATATAAAAAAAAAAACTGCACCCCCAAAAAGGGGGGGTAGCAGACACAAATCTCTCTATCTCTCACTATCTATCACTATCTATCACTATCTCTCACTATCTATCACTATGACACTGCAGCAGCAGCAGTGACAGTTATTTATATATAAAAAACCCCTGCACCCCCAAAAAGGGGGGGTAGCAGACACACAATATAGCTCTCTCTGTCACTATCTCTCTATCTCTCTCTATCTCTCTCTCTCTATCTCTCTATCTCTCTATCACACTGCAGCAGCAGCAGGAAGTCTCAGGAAGTCAGATCCAGGAAGCGTCCAGCACGCTACAAGCAGTGATCAAGTGATCAGGTAAGGTATTTGCAAGGATCAGGTAAGTATTAGCAAGGATCAGGTCAGTATCACGGCAGATAGGCACGGTGACCGCTCTGCACGCTATTCCAGACCGGAATGGCGTCTGCAGCGCAGTCACCGTTAGTTTAAATGTCGCGCCTTGGCTGTGATTGGTCCGTGGGTCCCACGGACCAATCACAGCCTTGGGGGCAGGTGGGGTGAGGGTGGGGTGAGGTGTCATCATCACCGATGACCCCCTCATGCCCCCTGACACCCGGCGGTGATTGACACCTGTGTTACCAAGCGTCTGATTCGCTGGTAACACAGGAAAACGCTGTAAATGGCTGTTCACACTGAACAGCCAATCACAGCGATCGCCGACGGGGGGGCGACAACGCAGCCCCCCCTGGGCATGCAGGGACATGTCTGCTGTCAGGGACAGCAGACATCGTCCCTCTGTCACTGCGTCTCGAGACGCAGTGACAGTTTAAAGTCATGACGTATATATACGTCATGTGTCGGGAAGTACTTCCCGGCCATGACGTATATATACGTCAAATGTCGTGAAGGGGTTAAGTTAAGTATTTATTCAAGCACAAGGTCATGCGTCAGTTGTTAGGATGTTGAGACAATTGCTCTAGTCTATTGTGAATGCCAACAGTCCATTGCTGTGTTACGGTTACAGTTAGGATGCAGGTATGGTTAGAGTATGGTTAGGGCTACGGAAAAAAATAAGCTAAAAACTCTATGTGGACTGGATCCCTGGGGAATTTGGTTACGCACCTGCTGCTAACAGAAATTATTAATATGTGTCCGCTTATTATTTCCATATCTTTGTTTCCTGAGCACATATGCCAAGCATTATTTTTATGGCCAATTGGGTTTATTATTTTTTTCACCGTATCTCACATTTCAAATTGGGGCCCCTGAGAACTAAGGGGCCCACTGCTGCCCTGTCACCCTCTGCCTCCCGCTGTGTCACCCTGTCACCCTCTGCCTCCTGCTGTGTCTCCCTGTCACCCTTTGCTTCCCGCTGTGTCTCACTGTCACCCTCTGCCTCCCGCTGTGTCTCCCTTTCACCCTCTGCCTCCTGCTGTGTCTCCCTGTCATCCACTGCCTCCCGCTGTTTCTCCCTTTCACCCTCTGCCTCCTGCTGTGTCTCCCTGTCACCCACTGCCTCCCGCATTGTCTCCCTGTTTCCCTCTGCCTTCCGCTGTGTCTCCCTGTCACCCTCTGCCTCCTGCTGTGTCTCCCTGTCACCCTCTGCCTCCTGCTGTGTCTCCCTGCTACCCACTGTGTCTCCCTGTCACCCTCTGCCTCCCACTATGTCTCCCTGTCACCCACTGCTGTGTTGCATATTGTGTACTTGGGTTGGGGTGGAGGAAGGGGGCCAAATTATATTTTTGGGTACTTGTTTCCTAGCACGGCGCCAGTGAGTTTAATTGCATTGATCGGGACCTTAAAAAATCGCGTCGATCTCATCGCATGCAACCAAATCGCATGCGTCCTCCGACCTTTTCATACCCCCACTATCCACGTCGGCGTCGAGTTGATTTTATAAAGTGAGGCGAGCGCAGCATTACTTCACAGGTATTACGCGTCCCCTCGTGGGGATCGCTGCACTCGCCACGCTTTGGGCTCAGTGGCTCGCTGCGCTCGCCACACTGTATAGAATCAACTCCATGCCGACGTGGATAGTGGGGGTATGAAAAGGTCGGAGGACGCTTGCTGCCGCCGCTCGCCACGCTTCGGGTTGGCGTCAATAGTGGGGTGGCGTTAACAATGGGGGTACATACAATGAAAAATGGGGTCTGGGGGCCATTTAACATTGCACCCTATGTAAAATCGCGTTGATCGCATCGGTCGCAACGCATGCCGTTATAATGGCATGCGATGGACGCGATCAACGTGATTTCACCCTTGCCGGCAATAATGCCTAAAAAATGACAGAAAATCGCATCCATGCGTCCTTAACTTAAGGTATGCGATTAACCACGACGGGCGCCGTGCTAGGAAACAAGTACCTATTTTTGCACCTGGGCTCACCACCCAAACGTTCTTCCACTGTTGGGAGTGGCATATCGGGACAGGAATTGTACCAGTTTCAATAGTGAATGCCAAGTTGAGCACATCATACAGATCAGATCTCTGTCCCTCAGCAACACAACAGCTTACAGTACTTATGTACAGAGTGCGTCACTCACAACCATCACGGCGTGAAGAACAAATATTCAGGTTGGCAGGTCTCGTATACTGTGATTAGATTGCTAATAGCTTATAAATACTTAGCATGTTTCCTGGTCTACAGCAGCCTTACTGACAAAACTTTGTCACCTTCCTAAATGTCATCCACCTCTGACCTATTTCCACACTGAGAATAATGAGGACACGTGAGGGGCCCCAAATTTGTTGAAGGATCTTGGATGATGCATCAGTTACAGGACCTGTCCTGCAGGTCCTACTGCACAATCACTCCTGTGAAATGTGTATCCGTGTATTGTGCACAGACTAATCTACAGCCCACATATCACACTCGCACATTTCCAGGTAATCTATCAGCTGACATTAAGGCAGGTACCATACAAGAGGAGAATATCCGGAGGACACAGGAGTTCATGTCAATATTAAATGGTAAAGAAAAGTAATATCCCCTGGTTCTCAGTCTCGGTCCTCGAGTACCCCACACAGTGCATGTTTTCCAGATCTCCACACAGAATCATAAGTGAAATAATTAGCTCCACCTGTGGGTCTTTTAAAATGTGTCAGTGAGTAATGAGTGCACCTGTTGGGTCACCTGGAAAACGTGCGCTGTTGGGGGTACTTGAGGACCGAGTTTAAGAACCACTGCCCTAACATCTGACAAATGCATAGGTTTCACCAGGGTGGGCTTTAGGCCTGGGAATTCCTGGTGGCACCCTCCTAAAGTCATGCACAGCAACACCGGTTACGTTGTGCCCCTTTAATTACTTCTTTTGTATGAGGTGTCTGCATGGGTGTAACTACAGAGAATGCAAGGTGTGCCATTGCTATGGGGCCCAGAGGCTTAGGAGGGCCCACACACAGTTTATACATTTGTATATAAATTGTCCTATATTTACCTTCTAAGCAACTGGGTCTGGTCCATTGCCCAACATGGATTGTGTGACATTACATTTTCAGCAAGAGGTGTAGTGGATGTTATAATAGTAAGGGGGCACTGCATACCTCCCAAAAACCGGGACATTCCCGCATCCCTCCCCCAGCCGGCAGTGTCCCGCGGCGAGGGGGGCGGCAGTTGGGAGTCCCCCCTGTCTGCTGCTAAGCAGCGGGTAATAAACGCTGTACGCACGCGCACAGCGTCTATTCCTGCAGCCAGGGGGCTGGGGGCATGGCTAGAGGCTCACAGAGCCTCTGCGTCATGCCCCCATAGCGTCAAAACAGGGGCTTGGCCTCGTGGGAGAGCCGCAAGTATAGGCCACGCCCTGAAATTAGGCCACACCCCGGCATTTTTCGACGCACCTGCGGCGTGCATCTCTTTGTCCCGCCTCCGTCTCCCTGAAAGTTGGGAGGTATGGCACTGTAATGTGGCATCATTTGTACTGGAGGGCACTGGTGTCATAATCTGATCTGCTCATTGTAATGCAGAGGGCACTATAATGTTACATAATGACTGTGGCACTGCAATGTGGCACAATATGAAATGGGAACATTGTTTTAATGCGAAATGGGGATACTGTGTGGCATGTGTACTGGCAGCCCTATTATGTGACATTTAAACTAAGGAACTGCAGAATGATGGCTCATATAAAAACCTAGGGCTCTACTGTAGTGCTTAATATTAACTAGGGCACTTCTATGGTTTAGGGCACTCTTATGGGGCATAACATTTATAAATCAAACACCTTCCTCCTCTTCCCCCTACTCCTTGCTCCACTTCACCTAACACATTTCGTTTATATGCTTCTTTAATATTAATTTACTATTCCTCTTCAGCCAGAACACAACTTTGTTCTGTAGACAAAAAATCTGAAGTGCCATTAGTGATTACATTATACATCCATTATCCTTGGAGTGGAAAATGTCAAGGGGCCCACAAGATGAAGGGGCCCACTGAGCTCTGGTGTCTGGATACTCGATAGGGATATGAGGGGCTCTGATTGCATTTAAAAAAGTCCTAAATTGGTTATGTTGCACCCCCAGCAATATGTCCACTTTAGGAAGAGGAAGTAGTTGGGCTTAACGAATAAACTATAAATATGTTGACTTGGAAACCAACATCTCACACCCTGAGGAAGACTTTGACGGTCGAAACGCATTGGTAGATGTGGAGAGACTCATTGACTTACAGGACTTAGGCCCTTATTCAGATCTGATTGCAGTACAACTTTGTTCTCAAAATGGGCAAAACCATGTGCACTGCAGGTTTGAATAGATTTTGACTGCATGCACTGACTTAGTTAGCAAGAGATAATTTATCTATCGGAGCATACACACGGAGAGATCTGTGCTTACTTTCTAAGCAATCTAGTCAGATTGCTTAGAAAATAGCACAAAATCGCTCTGTGTGTATGCCCCTTTAACATCAGTCAGTTTATGCTGTTTAATCTGCCAAAGAGGAGGCCAAAAAAGGGGTATGGAATACTAACATACTATTTGGTACTGTGGCCTAGACCAGGGGTTCTCAAACTTTTTGGAATCACGGCAGCCTGGAGTATCAGAATTTTTTATTCGTGGCACCCCTAGGCCAAACGTTTCTTATTGAGTTGAGGTCCAGTTATGTTGTGAGGGACAGTATTTACTTCGGTTGTCCACATACTGTATGATTGGAAGCCACAAGCATTAATTTTCCTTATTACATTAACCATAGATAAAATGAATTGGTCCTGGACCACCATCTCAGGGAACCTCTGCAAGTGCTCTGAGGCACCCCAGGGTGCCACAGCACACAGTTTGGGAACAACTGGCCTAGACGATTATATTAACCCAATGATCTGAGCTATGAGGAGTGATTTTCTTATATTCTCTCTGAGGTGTTCAAGATTTTAAGTCTTCAAGTGGAAAAGTCTGAACTAGGAAGATTTATTTATCTGCAAAAGTGGGACTTTTGGCCGGCTTTGATGTAATTTCAGTGTTACATGCCATGGCTCGACTTCTCTCTGACTGCCAGCCGTTGCTAGGTAGCCAGGACATCGCTGCTGATTTCTCCCTCTGCCAGGCATTAAATGGCGGCCAGAGGACGTTTCCACGTGGTGTGACTGGATGATTGCCAGGCAACAGGACACCGGACAACCACAGTGTTATTACATTGAACCAATTAGTGATGCCCAGTCTGGGGCGTGCACTGCAGCAGCTGCTTCATATAATTATTCCTGGGGGGCGTAGCTGGCTCTTTTGCTTCTGATTGGGTTCAGTGTCCTTTGTTATTCTCTCAGCCCCAGCATGCCTTGCCAGTTACAGCTTATGCAGGCCTGTGTTAGCTGCTGGTTCCTGTCATAAACCCTGGTTTTCCTAAAACCTGAGGATACCCTGTCTGGTTACCACTTTACTCGCATCTCCATTCCAGGCGGAGTCATCTACCTATTGCCTGGTCCTCAGTCCAGTGTACCCGTGTCCATATCCCTGTTCCTCTCTGTGCCACTACCATCTGTGTCCAGTGTCTCATAGTACTTCAGCAACATCTCCACATCCTTAGAGGATAATCCAACCGTGCCAGCCCTTCCTTGTCTCATTCCATTGTCCATGTCCATGTGGCTGCGGTCTTCTGTAATATCATATTCCTGGACGAACCCTATGTCAGTTCCGTCCAGTTACCGGTTGGCTCTAGCAGGAGCAGATGTCCTGCACGCCGGGAGCAGTGAAGTCCAAATCCCCTTGCCGGGTTCCCTGGTGAATACCTTCCCGAGTTTTAGACTCCATGCCCCTGCTCTAGGTCCCACCAACTACCCGTTATTCTATCCCACAGAACAATGACCACAACAACTTGAATTATAATTATCCCAATCGGGAGTGCTGGCTCCATCCCTTCCTTTCCGTATCAAGCAAGAGGTTCCGGACCCTCTAGAGCTGTAATAATATCACACATTCTGGGAATGTCTTGAGGTCTGTACTTATCAGGAGCTTAGTGCTGCAACGAAGACGCATACTTTGTGAAAATGTCTTAGGCTAAACATGAGCCCTTATTCTGATGGGGTCGCAACTTCGATGGTAGCACATGGAAGACCACAGTGTGTCCATGCCAAGGAACCTTTGAGATGCCATTCACATTGAGGAATCACAGAATAATTAGAGGAAGAGCAGCAACTGGGAGCTTCTTCAAAAACGCAGGTGTGTCATCACCGCCATGAAGGCATTCCAGGAGTTGAGGTTCCTTGCATCTGGGTTGAGTGGCGCATGCACAGACCACCGATATTCACTCATCGGCATAGCGTGCGACTAAACTATGATTCAGGCCCTATGTGTGAATCACATGTGAGATACTGTATTTATAACTTGTTGACGAGAAGGTGGATCAACACATTTCCATTGTTTAACCTCATAAGGATTTCCTGTGGCAGTGGAGGTGAAAGTAGTAGTTGGTATGGTAAAAATGTAACAATCATTTGTTTACAGCGTTGGTACATCTTGTGTAATGAGAAAACCTGCATTAGTGCTGACGTCAGTTGATATTGCTTAATGAGCCTGACCTTAATGTGATTTCTAACCAATTGTTGCCTGAATCCTGGTTTCCTTGAATACAATTGGGCCTGATTCACAGTCACACAGAGGCCATATATGCGTATATGGGATTTCCTGCAGTGTGCCTGCTCGCAAGGCAGAACAAGGCCTACTTACATGGGGCTTGCCTTGAAGGCAAGCTAGGAAATCTTAATAATCAGCATCCACCCAAAATACACATATGTGTATGATACAAGGATATTAGTGATACCCAGCGGGCACTCTGTCAGTGATTTTAAACACTGAACACCCCCCTTATTTATTTCGAACACCATTTAATGTTTAGTCATTATATTTTTTCCATTTTTAACCTCTAAATTTCCCTATTGCGACATTGTTTTCCTTAATCGTTTCACAAAGAAAAGAAACAAAGAGATTTTTTGGGAATGAAGATGCGAGGTAAATGGCACAAGCGAGGGTAAACTTCTATGCAGGGTGATAGCATGATTATTACATAAGTCAGGTAGTTAGTAAGCAGTTAAAAGTTAAGGCTGAAGAATAAGTTGAATAAGGGGAGTATAAAACATACAAGATAGGGAATTTCCAAGTCTCTGGCGCAATGCTTGAAAACGATGAGTCTAAAGATTTTCAGAAGTCTTCACAGTTCTCAAGGGAATTTCTCAAAAATAAAGAGAAAGGATATCAGTAGTAATACTGACTATTCTAATATCAGAAATGGATCACAAGGAGGAGACGAATAGATGGGCGTACCCCACTCACGGTAAGTAGCTCTATGTACAGGCACGTAGCGGTTTCTTGTCTTTATCTCTCCTTCTTTCTTCTTTTCTCTTTTTCTTTCTTTCTTTTTTTTTCCTTTATTTTCTTATACCGGGGATTATTTCACTCAGTGGGTTATGTGAAAAATGTAGAAGTAAAGAATCAGGGTTAGTGCGTTTAATCAAAAGTTTCTCTAGACACCCCGTGCAGGTAGGAAGTGGTGATGCTCGTACCTTACTCACCCGAAAGAAGAGTAAGATACTTATATAAAGGTATCTTTGTAAGATGTGATTAGTATTTATCCAAGGGAAAACATGAGAGTGCATACCGCACTTACGTGACTGTATGGTAAGTATCCACCCGTAGCGTGTACTTGACTTGGAATATGGTTCCGATATCACCGTCGGGACCAGTTTTTCTCAATTGAAGTGTACATAAGTAAGTAAAAATAATAAGATGTTAGTGAGTGGAATTAAGTTAATTCTCTTGTAGCCTCTATATAAAGAGGGTAAGTAGAGGGTGGATTGTGCTTTCAAGATAGAAAGAGGTACTGGTGTCGTACCGTGACTCACACTGTGATGTGTGAAGAAATCCCCAGAAAGGTTTCTTTAGTGAGGGGGGATTTCACCGCTTATAGTGTTTATATGTATTAATCACATATATACCCCAAATATTTTCAATGAGTTGGAGATATGCGTACCAAAACTTACAATGAAGTAAGTGTATTACCACCTATAGCAGTTTCTTTTACTCAGGATGGAGTCCCCCAAAGTATTCTTAGCCGAAAAGGAGCCTTTTCTCTTTTAAAAAGGTTCTTTATTGTACATAGGAAAAAATGCATAAAAAATCCTCCATCCCAACAATGGAAGGATCAGGTACAAGTCCCAAAATTAGCAGCAGGATATCCACAATAATCCCAGAAAAATACCAAAAAAATAAAAAAAAATTTTTTTTTTTTTTTTAAAGTTAAAAAATACATACAGAAAGTCCAAAATTGTCCGGAAATGGATAAAGAAGGTGATGGCTGCTCACTCTCCACAGAAATAGTCGACGCGTTTCGGTGTCTAAGAGCACCTTTTTCAAGACATGTCTGTGGAGGGTGAGAGCCCATCTTTTATACCGAGAGCAGCCTATCAGATATCACAGGAAGTAAAATTTCGTGATGTGTTTCCTGTTGTATCTAATTACATTCCAACAGTTTAGGAAAATTAACAAAACATTTATAACAATATACATATATCATAGAGGTATAGTCCATAGTTTAAAAATATACATTGACTCCATATTTATAGCTCCGATGAAGATGTAGTAAGAACGGTCGCCATGACAACATAGGTGTAACTTCCTGGATCGGGTGTTGATCCGCTTTATTTCAGTACTTAGTGAAAGGATCGAAGCGGGCTGGAAGAGGTAATAAGTCCAACTTGGATAGTCCTAACATAAAAAGCGGGCGATCATCATCTCATAAGTTAGAGAGTGGAGATCGTGATGCCGATATCCGTTACTTCCGGGTCATCAGTGTTGGACCGCAGACTCTGGAAGCCGTGCTGAGGCGCATACACGGACTTCCGGGGATTTGGACCGCAAAACTGTCTGACGGATATCCTGAGGAGGACTCGTCTTGGCGAAGGGAGACTGTGACGCTGTCCCTCTGGCTTCCGGTCGCTGGACCGCAAACTACGGAGGCCGAGAGGGGTCAGACGTATTCCTCGACATAGGGGGATCACCTCAAAGGGTTTCTTCCGCTGTGGAAGTTGTACTGGGTGCAAAAACACCAAGAGTGATGGTACCAATAAAATAACCAACTATGAAATAAATGGTTTTAAGATCGATATAAAGGACTTTATCACATGCAACGTGAAAAACGTAGTATATACTATTAAATGCAGTTGTAATAAACATTATAATGTAGAACCACAAGGGCACTCAAGATCAGACTAGGAGAGCACATTAGAAACATAAAAAAAGGCCTGGAGTGCCATGCTCTATCGGCACATTTCAAAAAGGTGCATAATTGTCTTCCCATTCCTCCAATCCCCAACGTCTCTTTGATACTTTTAACACTCTACTTCGCCCTGCACCACCCCTCCTCCCTTCATCCCTCACTGCCACTGACTTTGCCTCCTTCTTCCTCTCTAAAATTGAGGTAATCCGACATGATATCTCCTTCCATACCCCCTCTGCAGCCCACCCACCCCAATCATCCTCCCCTACCAACTACCCCACTCTGTCATCCTTCTGCCCTACTACAGCTGAGGAAGTCCGCTCACTCATCTCATCCTCTCCCCCCTCTACCTGTCCCTTGGACCCTCTCCCCTCCCGTCTCCTCAGTTCCCTCTCCCCCACTGGCTGCTCCCACCTTGCTCACCTCTTTAACCTATCTCTTTCTACTGGCATCTTTCCCTCACCCTTCAAACACGCTCTGGTCTCGCCTATTCTTAAAAAACCTAACCTGGACCCTTTATCTCCCACAAGCTACCGCCCTATCTCTCTTCTCCCATTTGCCTCTAAAATACTAGAACGGCTGGTCTACAGGCGTCTCTCAAGCTACCTGTCTGACCACTCCATCCTAGATCCCCTTCAATCTGGCTTTCGCCCACTTCACTCCACTGAGACTGCCCTAGTGAAAGTCACCAATGACCTGCTGTCAGCCAAATCCAAGGGTCACTTCTCCCTGCTTATCCTTTTGGACCTATCTGCTGCCTTTGACACTGTGGATCACCCTCTCCTCCTCCACACACTCCAAAACATTGGCCTCTCTGGCACAGTCTTCAACTGGTTTTCCTCTTACCTCTTCAACCGTTCCTTCTCAGTCTCTGCCTCTGGCTCTACCTCACCACCTTCTATCCTTCCTGTCGGGGTCCCTCAGGGTTCCGTCCTTGGCCCCATTCTGTTCTCTCTGTACACCTCCTCTCTGGGTGCACTCATTAACTCCTTTGGCTTCCAATATCACCTCTATGCAGATGACACCCAAATCTACCTCTCCTCTCCTGATCTGTCCCCCACTGTTTTCTCTCAAGTTTCCAACTGCCTCGCTGCCATCTCTACCTGGATGTCTGAGCGATTTCTGAAGCTGAATATGGACAAAACCGAACTTATTATCTTTCCCCCACCCAGAGCTATGCCCCCTACTAATATCTCTATCACTGTTAACAACACCATCATCTCCCCTGTTCCCCAACTCCGCTGCCTGGGTGTCACACTTGACTCCTCCCTCTCCTTTGCACCCCACATCCAAGCCCTGGCCCATTCTTGCCGGTTCCAGTTACGCAACATTGCTCGCATCAGGCCCTTTCTCTCACAGAGTGCAACTAAGCTGATCATCCACTCATTAGTCATCTCACGGCTTGACTACTGTAATGCTCTTCTCACTGGCCTCGCTCAATCCCAACTAGCTCCTCTCCAATCTGTCCTCAATGCTGCAGCCAGGCTTATCTTCCTCTCCCGCCGCTCTAACTCTGCTACTCCCCTTCAACAAAATCTGCACTGGCTTCCATTCCCCTACAGAATCCTCTTCAAACACCTCACACTCACATACAGGGCCATCTCTAATTCCATTGCTCCATATATCTCTAACCTCATCTCCATTCATACACCCTCCCGCCCTCTACGGTCAGCTGACGACTGTCGTCTCTCCTCCACCCTGATCACTGCTTCCCATGCTAGAGTACAGGACTTTGCCCGTGCTGCACCCCTTCAGTGGAACGCACTCCCTCGCTCCATTAGACTCTCCCCGACCTTGCAAAGCTTCAAACGGGCACTGAAAACTCACCTATTCATCAAAGCGTACCCTTCCACTGCATAAACCAGCTGGTTCTCCGACCCCTTGCCTGTTTCCTGTTTACATCCTGCTATCTAACCACCACCCCCTCGCTTGCACCTCTTGTAATCTGTCTGTCTCCCCTTCCTACTAGATTGTAAGCTCCTCCGAGTAGGGCCCTCTTCCCTCCTGTTGTCAAAGCCCACTTCTCTTCACATTTCACTCACAGCTCTCCTTTACTCCAACACTCAGTGACCATCTTCATACTCATCTCCATCATTGGCCTCAAGCCTCTAGTAGTATGTTGATTGGGTCCTCACTACTTACATTTAAGCTGTAATGTGTATTGAACTGTGGTGCTCTTTATTTGTACTGTATTTTTGTTATTTATTCAATGTTATGCCAAGTTTTGTCTCCCTGTATTGTTCCTTTGTACGGCGCTGCGAAACACTTGTGGCGCCTTATAAATAAAATTATAATAATAATAATAATAATTGCTCTCCGGCTGAAATAATATTCTTTTGTGGCCTAAAGGTAGTCAATAAGGACATCAGACACAATGACAATACCTCTGCTTTAGCAAAATCTGAGATGAATCTTATTTCTGAATAGCGATTTTGAGCTGAAGTGGTTTTTGTGAGGACCACTTCAGCTCATGAGCTATCATCATGTTTTTTCTCCGCTTTTTGTGTATATTAAACTTCTTAATGTAAAACGCCAATGGTCACATTTAGAAACTGTATAATACATCTGCTCATTAGTGTTTCTTTCTTTGTTATGATAGATGGACGCGTCGCCATGACAACAAACTTAGAAGCACGCTACTATCTACATCTCACGCTATGCGGCTCAAACCCCGGAAGTTGTGACATCTCCAAATACGTCTGACCCCTCTCGGCCTCCGTAGTTTGCGGTCCAGCGACCGGAAGCCAGAGGGACAGCGTCACAGTCTCCCTTCGCCAAGACGAGTCCTCCTCAGGATATCCGTCAGACACTTTTGCGGTCCAAATCCCCGGAAGTCCGTGTATGCGCCCCAGCACGGCTTCCAGAGTCTGCGGTCCAACACTGATGACCCGGAAGTAACGGATATCGGCATCACGATCTCCACTCTCTAACTTATGAGATGATGATTGCCCGCTTTTTATGTTAGGACTATCCAAGTTGGACTTATTACCTCTTCCAGCCCGCTTCGATCCTTTCCCTAAGTACTGAAATAAAGCGGATCAACACCCGATCCCAGAAGTTACACCTATGTTGTCATGGCGACCGTTCTTACTACATCTCCATCGGAGCTATAAATATGGAGTCAATGTATATTTTTAAACTATGGACTATACCTCTATGATATATGTATATTGTTATAAATGTTTTGTTAATTTTCCTAAACTGTTGGAATGTAATTAGATACAACAGGACACACATCATGAAATTTTACTTCCTGTGATATCTGATAGGCTGCTCTCGGTATAAAAGATGGGCTCTCACCCTCCACAGACATGTCTTGAAAAAGGTGCTCTTAGACACCGAAACGCGTCGACTATTTCTGTGGAGAGTGAGCAGCCATCACCTTCTTTATCCATTTCCGGACAATTTTGGACTTTCTGTATGTATTTTTTAACTTTAAAAAAAAAAAAAAATTAATTTTTTTTATTTTTTTGGGTATTTTTCTGGGATTATTGTGGATATCCTGCTGCTAATTTTGGGACTTGTACCTGATCCTTCCATTGTTGGGATGGAGGATTTTTTATGCATTTTTTCCTATGTACAATAAAGAACCTTTTTAAAAGAGAAAAGGCTCCTTTTCGGCTAAGAATACTTTGGGGGACTCTATCCTGAGTAAAAGAAACTGCTATAGGTGGTAATACACTTACTTCATTGTAAGTTTTGGTACGCATATCTCCAACTCATTGAAAATATCTGGGGTATATATGTGATTAATACATATAAACACTATAAGCGGTAAAATCCCCCCCTCACTAAAGAAACCTTTCTGGGGATTTCTCCACACATCACAGTGTGAGTCACGGTACGACACCAGTACCTCTTTCTATCTTGAAAGCACAATCCACCCTCTACTTACCCTCTTTATATAGAGGCTACAAGAGAATTAACTTAATTCCACTCACTAACATCTTATTATTTTTACTTACTTATGTACACTTCAATTGAGAAAAACTGGTCCCGACGGTGATATCGGAACCATATTCCAAGTCAAGTACACGCTACGGGTGGATACTTACCATACAGTCACGTAAGTGCGGTACGCACTCTCATGTTTTCCCTTGGATAAATACTAATCACATCTTACAAAGATACCTTTATATAAGTATCTTACTCTTCTTTCGGGTGAGTAAGGTACGAGCATCACCACTTCCTACCTGCACGGGGTGTCTAGAGAAACTTTTGATTAAACGCACTAACCCTGATTCTTTACTTCTACATTTTTCACATAACCCACTGAGTGAAATAATCCCCGGTATAAGAAAATAAAGGAAAAAAAAAGAAAAAAAGAAAAAGAAAAAGAGAAAAGAAGAAAGAAGGAGAGATAAAGACAAGAAACCGCTACGTGCCTGTACATAGAGCTACTTACCGTGAGTGGGGTACGCCCATCTATTCGTCTCCTCCTTGTGATCCATTTCTGATATTAGAATAGTCAGTATTACTACTGATATCCTTTCTCTTTATTTTTGAGAAATTCCCTTGAGAACTGTGAAGACTTCTGAAAATCTTTAGACTCATCGTTTTCAAGCATTGCGCCAGAGACTTGGAAATTCCCTATCTTGTATGTTTTATATTCTTGTTGGTTATTAGGTGATAACCGGGTAAAGTACAGATTCTCAGGCAGCATTGCGCCTACATAAGGTCCTATCCTAAATCCTGTTTGCTTGAATAAGGGGAGTGTTAGGGAGGAGCTAGCGGACATCGGGGCAGATGTAAGAAAGATCGCTATTGGGGAGAAGGGGTATCAGCGCACGTTATGTGCACTCATAGGCGTGCGCACATTGAGTCTTATGGGTGCACAGGCACCCCCTAATGCTGTGCCCACCCTTATGAACACCCCCCTACCAGCAATGCTTTTTAGAACTGTATTCCATTGAAAGAAGCGCCCATCAATCAATTATGTGTGTTTTGCATTGTTACTTGTACCAGACCATTGTCATATCACTACATACCATCCATATATGTTTTTTACTTTATTTGCATGTATTATTATACTGAAAGATGTTTTATATTGTAGCGAGTACCAATAGATGATGGTAGACACGCCTGATTGGCGTTGTTAGACACACCCAATGGGCGGTGTTATACATGTTTAAGATGTGGTGCTAGGCACACCCCTTTGACGGTGCACCCCCTAATAAAATGTGCTGCGCACACCTATGTGTGCACTATACCGCTTCTCCCCCATGTATGATGGAGCCAGAGTGCGGTAAAGGACAGGGGCCCCTGTCCATATCGGCGCTGCTATCTAAATGATAGCAGGCCGAATGTATGAACGGTCAGCATCCCCTGCTGGTTTGTCCCTGCTGTTAGCTCTGGGCTGCGCTGGAGATCTCGCGTGGGTAGCGAGATCCCGTGCATGCCCAGTGCAGCCGGCCGGGGGACAGGAGATAGCGCATCAGTGTAAACCTATGCGCCATCTCCAGGACGAGACATCGCCAAAGGGGGGAGTTAGCGCTCCCCCGCTTCGGCAGACAAGATGTTAATACATCTGGTCTGTCTCCCCTCCTGCTTCGCCTCGCTAATGAGGCGAAGCAGGAAGTATTATAGCGGCACGATAGGCATCCATTCGCAGGTGGGGAGAAACCTACAGTATATAGTCACTCTAAACTGTGGGTGCCCTGTGGAAGGACAGAGCTGGCAGCTGACATGGGAACGCTTGGTGCCGGGGAGCTCCATGCTAAAATCACCTGTCCCCATGAAATATTATATTTTAGGAGCTTGAAGAAATAGAACCCCATGCTACTGTATAGAGACGCCGAGCCAGATCGGTTAATTTAATAAGAAATGTTGCTTTGTGCTTATTTAGGGGCATATTTACCAATGTTCATTTTTGTGAAATTCCCTGCAAACAGTTCGTTCCGAGGTACTCCAGCAAAAGTAATTGAAACCCTAAATGCCTTATTGATCGATCCGCAGCCGATATCTGCTGCGCTCCATTCATTCCAGAAAGTAAAATCTTCCCCCAATTGGTGAATTTACCTTCACGTTCTGGAGCTTTGCCATGCAGTTAATAAAGGGGTAGATGTATGAAGCAGTGATAAGGGAGGAGTAGTGAGCCAGAGGAGAAGTGGCCCATGGCAACCAATCAGCACTGAAGTAACATCTATAATTTGCATAACATAAAATTATACAGAGCAGCTGACTGGTTGCCATGGGCCACGCCTCCTCTGGCTCACTTCTCCCTCATCACTGCTTCATACATCTACCCCAATATCTTCAGCAAGGGGTAGCTGCGGAGATAGAGATTTCCTGGCATGTCGGTGGTCTTTGGAGAACGCATAGCCTTTCCCAATGACAGTGAACGGTGTATGAAGAATTGGGTGTTATCCCAAGTTGCACTAGCATCACATCTGAATGGAGGTAACATTGCAGCCAATTACGGCAGTCATCTTCGGCCTGTCTTCATGTGTTGCACTGTAAACTGATGCCACTTGGTATGATGTACAAAAATGATTGGCGGTATTTTCATTCTCATTGTATTTGTCTCATAGAAGTAACACAGGTTGAGTTTCTACAAAATAGTCCTGTACTAGGACTTGGCCTAGTCTCCATAATGCTGCTAGTAAATTGGACTGCAGAGCTCACCATTTATTTCCATTACATTATTTTCCTTTATGTTTCCCTTAATCCATTTATCTCCTAACAAAGCTCCCATGCTAATAAAATTGCAGTGTGATCATCTATTAACAATACAACAGCTTTGGGGCGAGACCTAATGATGTAAGAGGAGTATAATATAATTTGGGGTGATATATGATGTCATTGGGAGCCTGGGCAGAATTCAGGAAAAGTTGCAGATCTAGGCAGAGATAGGGCCTAATTCAGACCTGATCGCAGGGCAAATGTGTTCTCAAAATGGGCAAAACCATGTGCATTACAGGTGGGGCAAATGTAATATGGGCATTTTTTATAGGCTATAAATTCCGATAAATGCTGGAGAAGTTGAATGAGCTGCCGGGGATGTTGAACGTTCAATGGGCAGCCGCTGATTGGCTGAGAGAGCTCTCTCAGCCACTCAGCAGCCGCCCATTCATTTGAATGGGAGTTTTGAAATCTCATGCCCATCCGCCACTACCGCAGCCTGTTCCCCGGAGGATGCAAAGGGGGGAGACTGCTTCTCCTTCCCGGTGCTTCCCTGCTCTGTGGTGGTTCCGCTGGCACACACCTGATCAGATGCAATACATCCTGGGTGCTAAAAAAAACTACCACTGATGGGTCCGATTCCGACTCATCTTATGTTCTGCAGGTCTGACTCCCCTGGAACTGCTGGAAGGCTCCTGAAAATCATGTGGCACCTGACCTGGGAAAGAAGGCAAGTCTACCGGACCCGCCAACACACCGCCATCCTCTTACCTAGTAAAGTGGGCAAATCGGATGGCGAATAAAGTGAATCGTGCTGAATCGCACCATCGTAGCCAATGCCATGTAGAGTGGAGGTCTGGCTATTATTATGCAATCATGCAGCTATGCCCCCACCAACACCCTCTTGTATCAAGTAACACCCCTTCCCGCACCCTGGGCCCGATTCAGACCTGATTGCTGCTGTGTGGGGCAGCTATAAGATAAACGCCGCCCTACTAATGTTAAATCCCACCTTGCGGATGAATGCGCTCGCTGTGTGAATAGACGTGTACCGATGCTTATTTATTCATAGCCAAATCAATATGTCCGAATCCATCCGTAAGCCGCTCACCATCGAATGATTAGCCAGGGACTAACTCGGCGGCTGCGATGAAATCAGCCTAATCGAGTCTGGAGCTGACGTCACACACCCTCCCCTAAAACACTGGGGCATGCCTGCGTTTCCCTAGTCACGCCTGTGTATATTGTGGCACACCTGCATTTATTGTGGCATTGGCCAGTTACCACCCCCAGATGTCTACTTTCTTTGCTAGCCGGCATTCTCCCCCCTGGCGAATGTCAGGCCGCCCCCCTCGCAGCATGTGTTCGCACGCAGGGCATGCAAATGCATGTTTAACATAGACATCCATTCACAGCCTCTGGGTGAACACCCATATCGTTCGATGGTCGCCGACCATTGAATGATGTGGAACGTGCACTCATATATCTAAGTGACTCTCAGGTCACTTAGATTTGCGTGCACCCTCAGGAGGAAGTGGGTGGGCAGCTGACATCCGTTGATATCAGCTGCCCGCCCCCTGGTACCGATGTTGCAGCCCGATTTCCATGGGAACGCCCAGTGTTCCCATGGGCGCAACTATCTGCCGCCGCCCCATGCCCCCCGGCCGCAGCCTTAAATGCATGAACCCAGTGAACACCCTGTTCGCCGTGGCTGCACGCACCCTGCGTCTGCGCATATGCAAGACATCGGCCCCATGCTAATGAACTGGTCCGTGCAAATGGACCAGAATAAGGGCCAATGAGTATACAGTATAGTACTTTAATAAAGAGTCTAATGCGTAAGAGGTAGGGATGACCATCGATGATTCAAATTCATCAATGGTTAATGGTCGATGTAAATAGTTTTGCCATTGATGGGGGAGAACCAGATGGTTTCCCTCCACCGATGTCAAACATAAATGAATAGTTTTTTCCCCTAAGTGGCTGGGACACGGAGCAGAGCTCCGCCCTTGACACCATGAAGCCCTGCCCCCATTTTTTGATTGGCCTGCAGGTCACTCAGTCAAAGAAAATGGATGAGACCATTGATAGGTAAAAATACTGCATACAGTAGTATTCCACTATCAATGGCCAGTTGCACTATTGCCATCGATGGTAACCATCGATGGCAGTGGCAACGATGGCCATCTCTAGTAAGAGCACGTCTGTGTCTGGACAGTATGTTAATAAAAAATAAGCCACAATCACAATGTAAAATCCAATTAAATACAGACACAATAAAAAGGCATTACATTTAATTATATATAAACAACTGTGTTAATCCTTTAAAAAAAAATATATAGAAATTTGTGTTGATGCTGCACAGTAATAACAAACACCTAATAACTAATGCAAAAAGCAGACACCCTAATAATAACAACAATATCAATGAGAGATAACAAGACACACTCAGCCAATCAGAAGTCAGTGCTAACCATTATAAGTGCCGATGTTGCACCAGGTATAAAGCACAAGATAGGCTGCTGCATACTGTGGGCTAGATGTACTCACCCTTAAAAAGTGATAAAACCACCAGCTCCTAACTGTCATTTAAAATACAGCCTGTAACATGACAGTTTGGAGCTGGTTGGCTGGTGGTTTATCACTCTCCATTTGATCACTTTTCAAGCTTAGTACATCTGGCCCTGTATGTGTTTACCGTCTCCCTACACTATTATAATCTAACTCTATGACCATGTGCAGCCTCGTCACATGCTATACGGAGCCTCCTGGCTCACATATGATACTGTACATTGCGTGCGCTCACCTTGCATACGATGTATATATGTCAGCGGTTCACAATCTGTGGGTCCCGACCACCTCAGCATGGGGTCACAACTCAATGTTGCTGACCATCAGCAGTGGCGTGACTATGTTTTGGGCGCCACCCCGCCGGAAATTTCGGCCGCCCCCTCCCCTTAAGGCCGTCCCCAACTACGCTACTTACCCCTCTGCTCGCTGCCACCACCACCGTCATCGCCAGGACCCGCAGAACTACTTGTCTCTTGTCTGCGGTCCCGGGCAGCTCTCCTCCATGCAGGCTTGTTAATGAAAATGACCCTAAAGAAATGGCCGCCCCCCTAACAGCGGACCGTTTTTGAGGATGCTAGAGGAGGGCCGACTCCTCCTCTAGCATCCCCAAAGAGTGTCTGCTGTAAGGGGGCAACCATTTTTTGAGGGTCATTTTCATTTACAAGCCTGCATGGAGGAGAGCTGCCCGGGACCGCAAACAAGAGACAAGTAGATCTGCGGGTCCCAGCGGCAGCGGCGGCGAACAGAGGGGCCCCAGCAGCAGTGCAGTGTAGGATAGCCCCGCAGACCCCCGGCGCCCACACTTAATCAGCGCCTCACCACGACCGCGGATATGGTGTCCATGTCAACATTTTTTCGACACAGACCCCTCCCCAAAAAGATAAAAACACTTGTATCCACCCTTTCATGTCCACCTTTTCCATTTGTCCACCTTTTGTCTATGCCGACATAATACATGTCGACATTTCTATTGTTTCAACATTTGGCATGTCGACCAATAGTGGTTGACCATCTTACTGTTGACAAGTCAACCCATGCAACTCAATTAAATAAATGAGTCCTAAAAGGGACTAATCATTTAATCAGTGGTTCTCAACCCTGGTCCTCAAGTACCCCCAACAGTGCACGGTTTCCAGGTCGTCACACAGAATCACAGGTGAGATAATTACCCCCACCTGTGTCAGTGAGTAATGAGTGCACCTGTGCACCTGCCGGGTGACCTGGAACACGTGCACTGTTGTGGGTACTTGAGGACTGAGATTGAGAACCACCGATTTAGATGAGTTTTGGCCCTTGTGTAGAGGTGGTGATTCTCTGATAATGAGCCATGGGTACTTGTGTATTATCACGCAAGTCGCATCGCATACCATCCATGTCGGCGTGGAGTTGATCTAGATAGTGTGGCGAGCCCGAAGCGTGGCGAGCGGATGCGGATTACTTCACATGTATTCCGCCACACTATCTAAAATCAATTCCACGCCGACGTGGACAGTGGGGGTATGAAAAGGTTGGAGGACGCGTACCGCTGCACTCGCCCCGCTTCGGGTTGGCGTTGATAGTGGGGGTGGCGTTGTCAATGGGGGTGCATTTAACATAGTAATGACCCATCAGGGTGCTTGTACAATTAAAAATCGCATCGCATGCCATTTTAATGACATGCGATGCGATATTTTAATGTACAGTGCGGGACTTTGGACCCGAATACCTTTGGACCTGAATACCTTAATTAGTGGTATGCGATGCGATGGGCGCTGTGATAATACACAAGTACCGGGCCATGTCCCGATAGTATTTAGCATGTACATAGCATGAAAGCGTGCCATTATGTATGATGCACGCGCTTCCTTGTAGCTGGCATCGTAGCAAATAGTAAGAAGAAGCCCCAGAACCGATCCTTCCAGTCAGCAGCTCCCTCTCAGCTGTCACATTATCCTCTCACATAGCCAGGTGAGTCAGGGCGGAAGAGGCTGTGTAGCCAAGGTGTCTAGGGCTGGGCTAAACCAGGGATTCCAGTTTGACAACTTTCAATGTGCTTTTACTAAAATAGAAATGTGGGCAAGAGAGAGAGAGGACGAAACTGACATGTTGATATGGACAAACACAAGTAGTATCTTGGGAAACTAGAAGACACAACATTTCCTGTGCATCAGTGATCTGAGCAGCACCAGGGGGACGATCTAGAACCCCCAACTACATCACCGTGACAGTGACACTATGGTAAGTGTGTCAGATTCTGACCTGTCCATCACAGGGAAAGCTTTGTCAGTGTGTAATGAGACAACGTAGCAGGAAAAGGTGACTTGCATCATCCTCTGTGCCTGTTACAGAGGTGGCATCAGGGGCAAGTGGTGGATATCTACATTCTGAGTAAAAGTCTGGGTAGCGGCTACCTGTCTGGGACGCAGATAGAAATTACACACAGGTGTCTGCAATTCCAGTGGTTGTTTCTGTGTTGTAACTGGGGGAATGGTGGTGGTGGTGGTGGTGGGGGTGTTTGGCTAGACAGATGCCGGTGGGGCAGTACGGTCAGCGCTAACTGTACATGCGCAGACCCCCGGCACTGGGCGAAGCAGTGCGCAGGGACGGGCCCTTGTACCTGTGTCTGCAGATTGATGCATTCAATTGAAAGGATCGCATATTGCAATGCGGTCCTGGGTGGTAAATGCCACTCAGATGGCATTGCATATACGATCC
This sequence comes from Crinia signifera, assembly GCF_055691185.1. Taxonomy (NCBI): domain Eukaryota; kingdom Metazoa; phylum Chordata; class Amphibia; order Anura; family Myobatrachidae; genus Crinia; species Crinia signifera. Next base: position 108,127,799 of record NC_139226.1, on the reverse strand, counting down.
AATGATAAATGGGCCCCTCTGTCTATTAGATACAAGTTAAGCTGAGGTTTATTAAATGGAAATATACGTTTTAACATAATTATTGCCTAGCTGATTGGTGTATATTTTGGTATATACTATGTACTTAAAATGATGCATATTGGTGTTGATGGTTTTGTTGCTGTTATTGCCTTTGTTTTTGGATTGGTTTAGGTAAGGAGGATGGTTTTGATTATTTTAGTAACTGTGTCGACAAGGAAGGCATGTCCAGATGTTGCGGTATGGGAGGGGGATGCTGGGGTTTGGGGGGGAGAGAGGTTGTACTACTAGTTGCTACTAGGTTAATTGGTCTAGTTCAGGGCTGGGCAACACCGGCCCTCCAGATGTTGATGAACTACACATCCCAGCATGCCTTGCATCAGTTTCAGCATGGCCACATAGCAAAACTAATGCAAAGCCTCCTGGGATGTGTAGTTCACTAACATCTGGAGGGCTGGTGTTGCCCAGCCCTGGTCTAGTTGCTACTTTTGTGGCATCATCCCACCTGGGCTATGTTTTGCTCCAAAGGCAGATTCTGTGCTGGATAATTTGCACTCGCCGGTACTCTTTACTTAGAAGGGCGCCCATCTCGGGCATCTCGGGGATTGAATGCACTAAAAAATCGGGTGCGATCAACCGACGAGATGCCCGAGATTTCTCATAGGGAACAATGTTAAATGTCTCAATTGACCCGATTTTCCTGTTCAATGCCTCAATTGACCCAATTTTTCCATAGGAAACAATGTTAAATGGGCCACAGAGGCCAAATAGGCACCCTGAAGTGAATAATAGCCACCCGAATTGTTAACGCCACCCCACGATCAACGTCAACCCGAAGCGTGGCGAGCGCAGCGAGCCCGCGAGGGGCGGCGGTACGCGTCCTACGACCTTTTCATACCCCCACTATCCACGTCGGCGTGGAGTTGAGAATAGAAAGTGTGGCGAGCGCAGCGAGCCACCGAGCCCGAAGCGTGGCGAGCGCAGCGAGCCCCGCGAGGGGACGCGGATACCTTCACAGGTATCCGTGTCCCCTCGCGGGCTTCACAGCTGTCCGCGTACGCTCGCCACGCTTCGGGCTCGGTGGCTCGCTGCGCTCGCCACACTTTCTTTTCTCAACTCCACGCCGACGTGGATAGTGGGGGTATGAAAAGGTCGTAGGACGCGTACCGACGCCCCTCGCGGGCTCGCTGCGCTCGCCACGCATCGGGTTGACGTTGATCGTGGGGTGGCGTTAACAATTTGGGTGGCCATTATACACTTCAGGGTGCCTATTTGGCCTCTGTGGCCCATTTAACATTGTTTCCTATGGAAAAATCGGGTCAATTGAGGCATTGAACAGGAAAATTGGGTCAATTGAGACATTTAACATTGTTCCCTATGGGAAATCTCGGGCATCTCGTCGGTTGATCGCACCCGATTTTTTTAGTGCATTCAATCCCCGAGATGCCCGAGATTTTTTACTAACGATGCCCACGATCAAAATCGTGGGCGCCCTTCTAAGTAAAGAGTACCCACTCGCCTACTAACATCTCAGACAACTGACCCTAATGCTGGCCACACATCAGACCAACTTTACTCCAACCATCCAACTAGTTTCTTGGATGGAATAAAAACCTGGCACTGGATGGGAGCAAATGTAATATTTACTTCAGAACTTTGCTCCCAAAATCTGGAAAAAGACAAAAACTGTCCCTCAGACACAGTACTGTAGTTGAACCTGTTTGATTTAAACAATTTGACTGAATGTTTTTGTTCATTTTCCTGCGTCTGTGAGCACATTTCTGATTGCCCTTTGCTCCCATCCAGTACCATATTTTTATTCCATCCAAGCAACTTGTCAGGTGGTTGGAGGAAAGTTGGTCTGTGTGTTTATGTATGACCAGAATCAAAATAATGTATTTCTTTGTTAACAAGTAAGCCCGCTCAAGCAAAAGCTTCGAAAGCTAGTCTGCTACCTTCGGTGTTTGTGCATGTGTGAGAAAGAGATGTAGTTTCACTCTCTGCCAGCAGATGGCAGTGTTTCGGAGACTCACGGACACTAGACATACAGTATATAGATGATAAATGATCACAATAATAGCTTGTACAGTAATGCCTCATAGTCCATAGTAATCTTACTTTATGAGGTACGCTGCTGAATAAATGCAATGTCGTGAAGAGGTCCATAGCCACAAGGCTGGTTTTTCTTGGGTGTTTCAAACAGCAATATTTGTAATTGCAAAACAATGGATAGACAACAACTAGACCTATTGTTACTCTCCCCTGCTGCAGAAGCGCCCTGGCTCGCTGTCAGGCCTGTGATGTGTTTTGCCTTTTGAACTCAACATTTTTCAGCCAAGAAAAGCAATGTTCTAAGCAGAGAAACGGTGTTTCATTCTAGGGCTTGTTCACACCTCTCTGTGTGTAACGTGATGTTCAGACAATAGCACCTGAAAACAAGGGCAGATGGATTATTATGAACGGTGTACCCACCACTGCAGTCTAAAAATGTTAATGTCGCATTTCTTCCCAACACATATTTGTAAACAAGCGTTCCATTGTAAAAGCTGTATCAAGCTTTGTAGAGCTATAAAGTGGAGAGAGATAAAGTACCAGCCAAGCAGCTCGTAACTGTCATTCTTTAAACGCAGCCTGTAAAATATCAAACTCTGATTGGTTGGTACCTCGCTACACTATCGGCCTGATTCAGACCTTTTTTTTCTGCGGAGATTACGGGCAGCTGGCCTATGCTTATGAACTTTTACTGCTGCGTAATCGAGAGTCTGTTGACTTATGCCATTGCGGTATGGTATGGAAATTGAAAGTGCTCTGATCGTAGATCCCCAGATAGGATAGTTAGGGCTGCTGAAAAGGTCATTGGCCAACCTTTGCCATTTTTTTAAGAAGGGGGAAAGCGAAGGCTAAAAAAATAATTCTAGACCCTAGTCATCCCTGCTATTTTCTTTTCTCCCTGTTGCCCTTTGGGAAGCGTTACAGGTGCTTGAGTTGCCGCACTAGCCGGCAGCGGAACAGTTTTTTTCCATCTGTTATTTTGTGTTTGAATTGTGATATATGAATGTTGAATATGAGTATTTCCTTCTTCTCTTCTTTTCTTCCTTGTTAATTTCACTTTACATTTTTTAATGTTGTAGTGACAATACATTATTATTCAATTATTTTATTCTATTATATGGAGATGGCTGAAAAGGGAGCGGGTGCTGACGTCATGTGACATTAGTCGCCCGTACTGAGCAGGCCAGCATTTTCATGGGGACGTCGATATAATGCTGGCCATTCCCCTGCTGCTGCTTACCCCCTACCCACATCTACCTGTGTAAACGCCTCATGATACTCACCGAAGGCATTTGCGCAGGGGTTCTGCACATGCCGAATTAGGACCAGTACAAACATTGAATTATGACCAGCACAAACGCTTCTGAATCTGACCCTTTATCTGTCTCCAAGGGCGGGATGTATCAACATACATCTCCGCCCTTCGCACGGCAGCCGCCGCAATGCTACCGCATATGTACTAACATATGCGGCCAGCATCGGGCTGCGGTAACGGAGACCCCCGCGATACCTGTGATGTGGGCTGCGGGGGTCTCCGTCACCTCCCGGCGGCTGCCAGCGTCCCCCTGTGTCTCCTCCTCCCCCCTGAAGCCGGATGTCCTGCCGGCTGTGACACCAGGGGGAGGAGGAGATCAAAGGAGGACGGGAGGGGGTGGGCGCGCGGACGTCGGACGGCGAAAGAAGCCCATAGGCTTCTATAGGATACCCTCCCTTGCGAAAACGGGGCGGACGGGTATTGATACATAGGAAAATGCGGTAAAACGGGTGTTTTACCACATTTTCCCGTTAGTACATCCCGCCCCAAGACTTGATACATGTGAACAGGGAAGCAATGTTTCTCAGTATTTAATGTAACACTATATCATACCTGTACTTGCCTACTTTGATTTTCACCTCTCCAGTAGAAGCCCGGAGAGGCAACACGTCAAAGCTGACATCAGGTGGCCCCACCCCCAGGACATTAAACTTGATACACAGGCCATGGAGAGGGGGCGAGGCTTAAATGATGCAAACTGCAGCTACCGCATCATTTTAGCCCTGCCCCCTCTCCGTGGACCCATGATTTTGGGTAATTGAACCAGCGGGGATGGGGGGGGGGGGCTCTGGCCAGCAAGCAGAGACATGCCCACCTTGCTGGGGGCCTCCCGCCCATTCCTGCACTATATAGCTTTTGTAATACCCTCAGAGTGTGATGTTTTTCTGCTCAATGATCTGACATTGGACAGGTTTACAATTGTGAAAGTGGACAGAGCCATGCGCCGTCTAGTACATTTATTAGTATAAAACTACTTTTTTGTGCTCTTTTAAGGATAAATTTACTAAAATGTGAGTTTTAAAGAGAGATGTTGCCAATATCAACCAATCAGATTCTACTTATAATTTATCTAGCACCTTCTAGAGGATAATATCTACAGTACAATCTAAAAACTCACATCCCTTAAAGTCCACTTCAATTCACTCTGTGACATAAATTCACCAATATATCAAATAAGACAAGACATATCATATAACATGTAAAAACTGTTCAGTCCATCCCCAGGACGCTAATCACCATCTCTGTAGCCACAGATTAGTTCTTAGTAGATGCTACTTTGCATGCAAATTATAGTACTGAGAGCCAATTCCTGATGAATAGATTACTATAAAACAATACATTCTAAGGTGGAGAAACGCGTTAGTGTTCAGGTGACATCATCTTATGACGGCTAGTGGCCTGTCCAAGCATGCCTTTTTGCAGCCTTGTCGGTCACAGTAAACCAGTGAGGACTATACCTCCCAAGATACTGCCATAGGTTTGATCCGGCGGTGGGGAGAGAGTACTCCAGTTAGGGACTTAGTAGTCAATCCTATTATTCGCCATTGCCAATCATCGCAACAGTGGCTGCACTTTACCGTGGCTTATTACACCATAGGGTAATGAGCAATTTTGAGCGAATTCGGGCTGAAACCAGCCTGTGAAAGGTGCTGAACCGGGTTCTGTTGCAATAATTTAAACGCAGTGAAAATGGCACCTCTCACCCTTTGTTATTAATATGATCGGCCCCCTAGACTAGAATTTACATAGAAAAGCAGAAGAACATACAGTACTTTGAATTTGCGCATTCAGCACAGGAATTGTGTATGAATTACTATTGGCTTGCTGACCTTTAAAGCTAATATGGAAAGTAGAAAAGAAGACTATCTGCTTTACCCCAGCAAAGAGTCTTCTTTTCTACTTTCCAAATTCACATTTTTCTGACCCCCCAAAAAATCTCCTGTAGATTAGTGTGTCTAAGATATAAAAATAATAGTTCTTTAGAATTATATATCTTCTTCACTTCGACACAGTCCTTGTTTTTCTACCAAGGCATGGGTGGAGTAGTCTTGTGCGGAAATTCCCTGGCTTTTGACCTTCAAAGCTCCAAATATACAGTGCAATGCTTACTTTTGAAATATCAAGCAACCAATACACCCTCTAGCCATACCTCCCAACTTTTGAAGTTGGGAGGTCGGGACGTTCGCGCGGCAACGCTGCGCGCACTCCCGAAAAGGGAGCGTGGCCTCGAGAAAAGGGGGCGTGGCCTCACGGGGCGACGCGAAATCCGGCCACGCCCCCGTTTTCGCCGCTCGTCGTAATAATTGGGCAGATGTATGAAGGGTCGTTATGGGGGAGAAGGGGTATCAGCGCACGTTATGTGCACTGATACCGCTTCTCCCCCATGTATGAAGGAGGTGAGATGCGGTAAAGGATATGCGCCCCTGTCCATATCGGCGCTGCTATCAAAATGATAGCAGGCCGAATGTATGAACGGTCAGCATCGCTGACCGTTCCACACGAAGCCTGCTTTGGCTTCGCCAGCATCAGGCTGGCGAAGCCCTATCTAAACAGCAGGGACAGCACTGTCCCTGCTGTTAGGTCTGGGCTGCGCTGGGGATCTCGCGTGAACAGCGAGATCCCGCGCATGCCCAGTGCGGCCGGCCGGGGGACAGGAGATAGCGCATCAGTATTAACTGATGCGCTATCTCCAGAAAGGGACATCGCCGAAGGGGGGAGTTAACGCTCCCCCGCTTCGGCAGACAAGATGTTAATACATCTTGTCGATGTCCCTTCCTGCTTCGCCTCGCTATTGAGGCGAAGCAGGAAGTATCATAGCGGCGCGATAAGCGCTGCTATGATACATCTGCCCCATTATCGTGGTTTATATCTCCCAACCGTCTCGGGAAGCCGGGACTGTGGTAAGCAGTACCGGGACGACGGGACATCGGCCGTAAATCGTGAATGTCCCGCCGAATCCGGGACGGTTGGGAGGTATGCTCTAGCCTCATTCACTTGTAAAACATTAGGGGCAGATGTGTTAAGCTTAGTGAAGTTTAGAACATTGTGAATAGTGCACTTAAAATGAGGGTTTGTGTTGCACGTTCGGTGGGGTGGCGTTAACATGCTCACAAGCAGCACTGAATCGGGCCCCTTGCTCCTCTGTCAACCTCCCGAACTTTGAATTGCTAGCCCTGTATCATGCTGCTCCAACACTTTCTGTTTGGACAGGTCACAGGGAGAAAATGATCCCTGTTTCAGGTGTTGATCCAGGTCCTATGCTGGAGGATTTAACTCTATTGCCATCTATCACACTAATATAATATTTACCGTATATTGTACAGAAGCTGCTGTTTCCACATGAATACATATTAGTGTCTTGGCCTTCTAGCAATTGGCTTAAGCAGGCGATATCACAGGTATCCTTAATTTAACCAACTAAACACTTCAGTGCCACGTCCCCATAATTTGTCATGGGTGCAGTCAGCTGCAGTAATTTACTGAGTTACAGGAGGCTTAGCTTTTTGGTTCATGGTTCCGGATCACTAAAGCCAACTTGAAAAGTTTTATAAGCCCCTGTAGAGTTTAGGATACCTATTTGCATACCTCCCAACATGACCCTCTCCAGGAGGGACACAACGCTCTGTGTCTGGATTTCCTCTTCATTTATGATTGCCATCACCTGTGCGGAAATGCCTTTCTTACCCATTAACCTGTTTAAAACTGGTGACGGCAATCACACATTAAGGGGAAAGTCCAGAAACAGAGCATTGTGTCCCTCCTGGAGAGGGTCATGTTGCAGTGGAAAAAGCAGGATTTTCAGAGGGGGGAGCGGTAACAGCCCTGAAAATTGATCTTTTATACACTGGATACTGTATGGAATACAGTATTAAGATTTTACAGTACAGATGATCTACAGTATAGGCTGTTTTAAAGAAGATAACATTTTCGGGAAATGTTTAAACATAACATGTCCTCCCGGCTGTGACACCTGCTGGGGAAGGAGGAGATCAGGAGGACGGGAGGGGGCGCGCGGACGGCGATAGAAGCCCATAGGCTTCTTTAGGGTATCGCCACCCTCTGGGTAGCGATACCCTGCCAAGCGAAAATGGGGCGGACGGGTAATGGTAAATAGGAAAATGCGGTAAAAGCCCCGTTTTACCGCATTTTCCCTTTAGTACATCCCGCCCCTAGTGATATTTGGCATACAACGATGTTCACAGATATATTGATGGTAAACACTGGCTGATGGTGCATCGATACATCGGCTAGTGTGTGCGCTCCTTCAGTATGTGTAGCCAGGTCAGTAATTATACCACCTGCTTCAGCAGACAGAAATCCACAAAACATGTCCTGCTGGGAAGTGGGAACACTTGAGAGCTGAATTTGAGAACCATTGGTATTAGGCATGGTGTGGAGGCAAAAGGGTTAAAGGTGTGAGCTGTGAAAGACTGAAATGAATGAGGAGATGAATGACAGCTGGAAAGCAATAGAAGCTGTAGAGTGAGTTTGCTCTGACCACCTGATCCTGCCCATCCACATCCTGGGAAGCACCCAGGCACTAGAGAACCTCATAGAGTGCCTGTTATGGGTAGGATTACTCTGGTTTTATTAAACCCCCAAATCCTGCTATTCCAGTATAAATGTGCTGGCATTTTAAACATCAAACCTATAATCTAATAAATGTAACCAAAACAGAGGAACACAAAAATAAAGCACTATAACCGCTATTATAACAAGACCCAAATAATAAGAAAAAAACAACAAAAAAATAACATCACGATTCCTTTATGCAGCTTGCTACTAATTGTATATATTGGGAATAAAGTGAAATTAAACCTATTCAAATAAATATTCCTCAATGACACCGCACAGTACCTAGCTGGCATCTCCTCTTGTCTGCTACAAGATCCAGATCCAGATCCAGGACCTACCAATGAGCAGCTTCAGGCAGCACACACCATTCGGACACATACCTCAGTGGGTGCTGTGTTACTGGAAATGCTTCTGACTCTGAGCACCCCAAAGGTGAGTTTTCTAACCCCTCTGGTAGTCATGTGCGCTGCTGGTATCTCGGTTCGGCCACAGTAAAGAGTTTGCAGTGACATTATCAGCCAGGGACAGGTTCTGTACCTTGCAGATACAGCAAAAATAAATACTAATCCAGATTTTTTTTTTTTAAATACGGAATGTAATTTTGTAGCTAAAGTAAAAAAAAAATCTCATCCAGTAGCTAACTGTGGGGAAAGTATTGTGGGAAAAGACCGATTGTTGCAGGGGAGAGGTATGGGGAGAGTTCCACAGAAGTCGGCCACAACCGAAACATCAGGCACAACCTGCACATGCGTGAAATGAACGTTTTTTGTGCTTGGGAAAAGACTCTTCCAATCCACGTGCCTGTGTGTGTGCACTAGATAGTGTTATCATGCGCTCTTATCCTAGAAATAGAATAAACACTACAAAAAGATAATCTGCCCGCTGTAAAAATGGCAGCCGCAAAAAAAAAAAGACAATCGCTGCTTTAAACAGAATCTGTTTTGGGCTACGTTAAATTGTTATGGTATGTCATAGATGCCTATCTGACCCTCTGCTTCAGGGAGAAAGGCCCCTATTCAGATCTGATCGCAGTACAAATTTGTTCTCAAAATGGGCAAAACCATGTGCACTGCAGGTGGGGCAGATGTAACATGTGCAGAGAGAGTTAAATTTAAGTGGGGTGTGTTGAAACTGAAATCTAAATTGCAGTGTAAAAATAATGCAGCCAGTATTTACCCTGCACAGAAAAAAAGGGCGGGATGTACTAAGCTGAAAATGCGGTAAAACCCCTGTTTTACCGCTTTTTCATATCTACTAACACCCAGCAGCCGCATCACCGCAGGGCAGGGTATCGCCACCTTTGAGTGGCAATACCCTATAGAAGCCTATGGGTTACTATTGCTCCTCCCCCTGCCGTTGTGGTTCATATGGTACGTTACATTGTTCATGTGGTCTGATTCCCTCGCGGCTATATTTACTGAAGGGGATATAGACATACTGTAATATAACATGATATGGCTCATTTTTGCATTATGTTGCATTACGGGGGTTATTGGGCATAATTCAGCATGGATCCCTAATCAGAGAATTTGCAGTGGACTGCGAGAGGAAAGCCGCCGCCCAGACAGAAGTAGGCAACTATGACCCTATGGTTTACATATAAATCCAATGCTTGGGGGTATGGGCCTGCACTGTGCCCGTTCTGCACATATGTATAGCAGGTCCGGTGTGATCGCTGGCAGGCGTTTCTAATGGTGTGTACACACAGTACTTTTTGCCTTCCGATGTTGATGATATAATCAACATCGGATAGGAATCGGATGCAGATCGCAAGGGTTTTAACCCTTCAGATCCCGATCCGATGCGCGTTCACGTATCGCAAAACAGAAAGTCTTGTCTGCCTTGACTATATAGTGCAGATCTGCACTATATAGTCAGACTTGTATGCAAACTGGATGTGCCTTCAGATACTATCCACGATCCGATCTGATTGGATCGTGGATAGTATCTGAAAGCACATCTGACCGTGTGTACACACCGTAAGCCTCAGTATGGAAGATGTGCCGTGGTGTTTGAGGGGATGAGCGGGATTGGCGAATAGGACCACCCCTATTTTGTATTAATGCAGATCCTTGCAAGCTTCCTGGACCCAGCAGAGGGCTACCGGTGGCCAGTCTGAGTTACATTGACATATATAAAATGATATGGGTAGATTACCGCCCTGGAATGGGTCCACCCCGGATACTCACGTTCAGCTTGGAAAAAGGTAAATGTGCCACTTCGTCTGCAGACCTCTTCTGTAAAAACATCTCCGGTAGACTTATACCAGCTTTGGGCCGACCACATGGGTATAAGCGGACATTGCACTTACCCATTCCAGGGTAACTATTCCCTTCACCATTTAGGGGTATTCCTAGGAACGGACTCTCCGGGACAGTTACTAATACAGTAGGTGCCTTTATTTTTTCTATTTTACTACATTGTTTTTTTTTATCTGTTTTTCATTCTATTTCATTAAACTATTTTGTAAAAGACCATCCAATCTATCCATATCATTTTACATATATCAATTCAATTGATTTATTTTGTGTGCTGCTTATTTTGTGTTGTTTTATATTTATGTATTCATGGGGGTAACTACCCCGCTTTTTAGCAGCTGCAGGAGACTCTACTTCTATACAGCGCCCCAGGTCTGTCCGTTTCCAGGGCCAGTTCTATCTATTTTTTTTATCGTTTGGACATCAATAAATGAATAAGGTTCTGCAGTCACCATTTGGTTTAATGTTATAATGGTCATTGTGTCACTATTTAGATACAGATGGAGCCGGGCTCCCTCTTGCTGGCGAATCGCCAGACTGTCTCCGCTGGCAATCCGCCAGCAGCGAGGCGCTCCATCTGACTGAGACTCAGCGACGGGAACCTGTCCATCTCCGCTTCAGGGAGACGGACAGGGTTAGGGGGGGGGGGTGCGGGGAGGCCGGTGGGGATCCTGAGTGACCGCCGACAAGCCGGCGGGGACCCGGGGGAAGCGCCATCGGAAGGGGACGCACGTGCATCTCGTGCGCGCGCGTCCCCTTTCGCAGATACAGATGGCGGCTGGCGATTCTGCCGCCATCCCCTGCAAAGACAAGCCCGGCTCCATCTGTATATTATACATATTGTGGTTTGTCATAGAATGCCAATGACAAAGATACAGTATGCATGGAATACAGTCATTAGGTCTACAGCAACTAGGTCGACATGGGTCTAGGTCGACATGGGTTTAGGTCCACAGGTCATTAGGTCGACACAAGCATTAGGTCGACATGGGCAAGGTACACAGTCAAAAGGTCAATACGGGGTTAATCACTGTTTTTTGAGCCAACATGTGCCGACAGGGGGTATTTCATGCCCTACCATCCACTAGGGCGTGGTGGGACAATAAAATAGTGTGCTGAGCGATGCGGTGTACTGCAAACTGTGTCCATGTTGACAGTGTTGACATTTGAGTAAAAAAATGTCGACCCCATGTCGACCTTTTGACTGTTGACCATGACAATGTCAACCTAATTCTTGACCTAATGTCTTGTCGACCTTGACCCATGTCGACCTAGTTGTTGTAGACCAAATGATCCATAATGCACAAGCTCAGAATTGAATGTCTCAAAATGTAGGTAAGAGGTCAGCTTTAAGAGGTATGTTCATAGGAATTATCGACTGAGAACCTTTTCTTTTCCCAAATAATTTTTAGTCTGATCAAATTGGCAGGATTTCCATATTTCCTTGTTTTAGCCTTTGTCTATGTTGGCTTGTTCAGCTGTTATCCTGCCTATTGCTAGGTGTCTGTAAATAATGTCTGCGTTGTAGGTAAATGTCATTCTTTTTGCATTGTGTTCAATGTAAACATTAAATTACCAACAAAAGGTTCCCGGGCGCACTTGGCTGCTGTCCAAACTACAATGGGTTGGACGTGTCCACTCCCTATTCTGTGGTTTTGTTCATAACTTAACAAGATGTAACCGATATAAAATGCCTTTAAAATAAAGGCTATTAAAATATAAAATATATAGTAAAAGATCCCCTCAGGCTGCTACACGTATGTGCATACTATTCTGCCAATGCCACCCTGAGACACAGCAGATAAGCAGTGGTGGCACTTGCACCGTGAAGGCAGGATCTTCTCCTACCTGCCCCTCTTCCCTCCATCAGATGATGCCTATCCTCCAACATCTGAAGGGCACAAACTACAAACTGGTAAAAATCTGTAAAGGGGGTGTGGCTACTCCCCCTTTCCTATACTTTTAATGGAGAGCTGTAGACCCAGAAATCGATACCAAGCCCTTTATCGCCGGTACAGGCCACAAAAAAACGGTACTGTGCCGGTTAAAAAGGTACAGTTGGATTGTATAATAGTGAGGCAGGATGTGAGGGTTTGCAGTGATTCATAGAGGCAGGGGAGGGGGCAGGGACGATGACATTTTGCTGAATCAGGCCCAGGGATTATGTACCCTGGCTCTCTACCATTGTCCAAGTTTACGTTGTTGGGTCCGATCCTATGGCTCAGACCCAACACATCGATAAAAGCACCCGCGATGTGCCACTAATGGGTCCGATCTGACAGATTGAACCTGCAGCAGGTTCAATCTGTAGGGTTCGACCCGATGTGTACTGGACCGCGCATCGGGTCAGATGGGATGTCAAACTCATCTGATTTGGGCCGATTTCTCGGCCTGATCCATTAGGATCAGGTGAAATCTGCCCAACTCGGATAAGTGCATCGGCACCTTTAGCCGCTTTAGCCACATTCCCCTCATTATCTATAGGGGAGGAGCAGACACAAATAAGTGACACATAGAAACATAGAATTTGACGGCAGATAAGAACCATGTGGCCCATCTAGTCTGCCCCTTCTTTTAATCATACAAACCCTGTTTGATCCTTATTTATGTGTAAGGATATCCCAGGGTTGCCGACTTTGAGATTCTCCTCTCCGGGCTTTAGCCCGGAGAGGAGAGTTTCAGCAGCCGCTCAGGGGGCGGGGCTTACGAGTGACATCACTAAGCCCCGCCCCCATGTTGTTAAAGCAGCTAATTCATTGATCTCCGTGGAGGGGGCGGAGCTAAAATGACGCGAATGTGCCGTTTTAGCTCCGCCCCCTCCTCTGAGACCCGAGGATTGCGGCATTTTAATGCCGCAATCCGGGGGTCAGCGGGGGTCCCCCCTGAATCCGGGAGGGTTGCCCACCCTTCCGGGGGCCGGGAGGGGGTACCCGATTTTCGGGAGACTCCCGGAAATTCCGGGAGGGTCGGCAACCCTGGGATATCCCTATTCCGATCCCATGCAAGTTTAAATTGCTCTTCAGTCTTAGGATCTACCACCTCTGATGGGAGGCTATTCCACTTGTCCACTACCCTTTCTGTAAAGTAATTTTTCCTCAGATTTCCCCTGAACCTCCCTCTCTTCAGTGCATGTCCTCGTGGTCTTTCCGGGTAAAATTTGTGATGTAGGCCATGCACCATTTTAGTTGCCCTTTTTTGTACAGTCTCTAATGTATTTATATCTCTCTGGAGATATGGCCTCCAGAACTGCCTCACAGCGCTGAGGTCATGGGTTCGATTCCCACCATGGCTGTAACTGTGCAGAGTTTGTATATTCTCCTCGTACTTAAGTGGGTTTCCTCCGGGTACTCCTGTTTCCTCCCACAATCCAAGAATATACTGGTAGGCTAATTGGCTCCCTACAAAATTATCCCTAGAATGAATGTGTGTGCGTGTACATGTGGTAGGGAATATAGATTGTAAGCTCCACTGGTGCAGGGACTGATGTGAATGTTCAACTATACTCTGTAAAGCGCTACGGAATATGTGTGCGCTATATAAATAACTGGTAATAAATAATGAGGTCGTACCAATGACCTATACAGTGGCATATAATGTCTGTCTTCCGGCTGCTAATTCCTCTCCTTATAGAACCAAGCATCTGACCTGCCTTCCTCATTGCTTTGTTATATTGCTTACCTGCCTTTAAGCCACCTGAAATAGTGTACACTACAGAAGTGAGAGCTCATAGGCTTTGATGGGGGTTGATAGCCCATTTGAAGCTTTGGGAAGAAGGGTAGAATATGTTAGTTAGTAGAGTCCTACTGGTGAGTAAGCTGGGTACACATACATACAATCGTCAGAGGTAAGAGTGGCAGAGGTTATCAACTGGGAAGATAAATGGAGATAATTGAAAGAATGATTGTGTGGGGTGGAGGGAAATCGGGGGACTGGGTTAAGGTGTATGTCTTTGTGTGTGTGTGTGGCCCTGGTAGTGGGGCAAGTGCTGGAAAGTGGTCGATTGTTTTCCGCGGGATAGAGGACTTTGTAGTAGAAAGAAAGGCAGCCTGGGTTCACGAGTTCCATGATGTTCAGATACGGTTGCCTCACCAGGAGCTATATCATAAATCCTATTTTTATTACCACAGTTTAGGGCTCTAAAAAAAGTTCTATTGTTTTATTTTTTTTATTTTTTTATTGTCGTCACATTTACTGGACAGCTGTCTTGATCATACCGGTATGAGATAAGTGAAACAGCACATAACTTGTTCTTGTGTGAAAAGTTTGTGTGCATTATGCAGAATGGAATGTGATTATTTTTATTGTTTTTTTTAACTAGAAGAAAACAAGTGTTATATCTGGAAGTATAACTCCCCCTCCCCCATTAGAGCAGCCAAGATCCTGAATCTCTGCCAGTATAGCAAGCAGGGTCCCAGCTCCCATGCCTATGCTCCTTTCAGCATCAATGATCTCGCCTGCCCCCCCAGGCACATCCATATCAACTCACAACTACACATAGTTTGCTTGTTATATCTATACTGATTTTTATTCCGGACGCTATCCACTGAATTCTGGGCATGCGCTGACTTTGTTGCCATCTCCATACCTGTGTTCGTAATGGAACTACCAGTTTTTTTGGGGACTCACCGAAGTTGTTTGCTTTGTTATTTGTGCATTCACAATCCCTGAAGATCAGTGATGGGGCCAAATTGTGCACTGATGAGATTTCTGCTCCCCCTCCCACACACACATCATTCATAAAACTGGCAGCTCAGATCAGGATGTTGAAGTGTTCAGACAGAGGATTCAACTTCCTGCAGATGTCAAGCCCAACACCAAGTCTGTGACACAAACAACCTGCAATCCTAAAATACCTCCGTGTCATGTGGAACTCAATATAGTTCTCTAGTACTCCAGGCCGGGGCTTAGTGTAAAAGGGGTAAAAAAAATAACCTGAGTCCTGTTCCCCGGGTGTGCGACCCAGCAAATGTTCTAGGTCGAACACGGGGCGTCCCCGGAGTCAGGGGCCATGTAAATGGGTAACCCAGTTCATTCGATCCGGGGACCCATTTAAACCAATAGGGGAGCCCATACCCATACCTCCCAACTTCTGTAGTCGGGAGGTCGGGACCTTCGCTGCTTGCGCTCCCGAAAAGGGGGCGCGCCCCCGTTTACGCCTCTCGTTGGCGCTGAATAGATGCTGTGCGCATGCGCACAGCATCTATTCTAGGCAGGCTGGGGGGCTCCCAACTGTCCCCCCCCCACCGCGGGACAATGGCGGCCCCGGGCGGGACGCGGGAACGTCCCCGAATATCGGGACGTTCCCGTGGTAAGCGGGACAGTTGGGAGGTATGCATACCTCTGGACCGCAGCGTCCTGTGGTCAGTCCGGAGGTTGGGCAGGGGCAGCGTACAGCCTCCGCTGCTGTCTGCAGTACTATGCAGACAGCAGCGGAGCCTGGACAGAGGTGAATGAATGCCTGTGTGCAGCATCCATTCACCTCACAGAACAAAGCTGGGGGCATTCCAGCAGCTTTCCTGGGTGCCGGGATTGCCCTCAGCATGTCGGTTAGCGAGTTTCCCTGCACTTTGAGATGATGTCATCTTCAAGCACCAGTTTAAGGCCTGACTTTGCCAGCAGGGGCGGGCTGGGCCGGGGGGGCAGGGTGCCATGTGCCCCCCGGGCCGCTTAGCCAGTCACTGGCTGCGGGCCACGCTGGTCACCATCCACCTCCTCCAGGCACAGGCAGCCCTCCTGCGCTGGCCGCGGCTTCCAGAACACGGCCGCGGCTACAGGAAAATGGCCGCCGGCCCCCTGCACTGAGGACATATCATTAGTGCAGGAGGCCGGCGGCCATCTTCCTGTAGCCGTGGCCGTGCTCTGGAAGCCGCGGCCAGCGCAGGAGGGCGGCCTGGAGGAGGTGGATGCCAGCCAGCCCCTGTTTGCCAGCGTAGCCCACTCAGCATAATGCCCGGGGATGCCGGTGTAAAAGGAAACAACTGCCACGCAGTGCACCTTCTGCAGTTAAACATAAAACAGGCAGGGTGCAGCATACTGCTGAAATAACCTGGTATGAGCATTAGGACTGGATGGCTGGAGGTGGTGGGCCACGTTTGAGCCACAAGCTGTTCTTGGGTGCCATTGTTTTAGAGTTACCACTATTTGCTTACTAGTTTGTAAACAAAACCATAACCCCATAGGACATACTTGCCTACTTTTGAAAACTAGTTTCAGGGAGATTATAGTTGGTAGTAGAATTTTACAAAGCGCCCCATTGAGGTTGTGTGTCATGCTCCACCCAAAGGGGCGTGTCTAGTTCTATATATGGAGGGATTGTGAACGTGGCACCTAGAAGCGTGGGTACTGCTACATCTGAGAGGAATCTTTTTAAATGACTTATATCCAAATGTAGATGATCCCCAAAGCAGTTAGTAAGAGCTACTATACTTTAATGTAAATGTATCTATCTGTCATTCCTTTTTTTCCCTTTTTTATCCCAAAATGTAATCGTGTAATGTGGATTAGGGGAAATGAGGGAGATTTCTAGAACAATGAGGGAGAGAGGGAGATTGCTTTTGGTTCAGGGAGTCTCCTGCAGAATGCAGGAGGGTAGGCAACTATGCCATAGGATCTGGTGACAAAGTCATTCGTAAATCTCATTATATTGTTTGGCTAAAGATGAGTTTTCAAAGACTTTTTGCATCCTGTCTCCTATTGCTCTAAAATTTGCACGCAATGTTAATAGGCCATAAATGTTCCCAGTCTGGTCACAACTACCTGTATCGGCCTAATACAAAGGCTGCTGTTTGCGATCAGTGCAGCTCTATTCATATAATAAATAAATTGTACCACATGCAGATTTTAATAACATACGTTCTGCAAAGTGTAACAGCCTGTTCCATCCCAATTATCACTAGTTACCGTGCTCTCTTTGGGCGGGATGTACTAACATCCGCCGCTTACCATATCCATACTAATTGCATATGCACTAACATATGCGATTAGTAACACAAAGGAAGTAACAGAGAAATAATGGCCAGAAAATGTTTGGTTGCCATAGGCAACATGGCCACATTGCACTTTTAGAAGCTTGAGTATATTTACCCCCTAGTAGACACATCTTAGTGAAAAACATACCTGTTTGTATAGCGTTCTGCCTAATCTGGAGACCCTCAGTGATTTTGGAGGTGTGCTGCCAGCTCCCTCATTGCAGACAGCTGGATGTGTTCTTTCCCACACGGAATCTTCTTGTCTACATCACCGTAGAATAAAGGATCAGAATCTGCTGAGGGATATGACTCTGCTAACACGAGGATTCTGGGATTTGTATCCATGGCGTCTTAGCAACGTGTTCCGTATCTCCCTGGTCCCCCGGTCCTGATGCGCTGTCCTCCAGAGGGTTGTCATCTTTACATTCAGTTCGCTGTGCAGAAATTAACGCTTTAACTGTATTTTTATAAAACCGTAATGTATTCTACACACAGCATAGAGACATAGCGCTGCATAGTGACAATATGGGACTTTATAGCACCAGGTACTAACGGCTTATACTGGAGACCTATTATTTGTACGGCTTATATGTGTAATTGTGTAAAAAATAGTAATGTGAACCACTAGTAGGCCACGTTCAGCAATCCAGCAGCTGTGGAACTATACATCCCAGCATGCCCAGCCAAAGGTGTAGCATGCCCGAACACCAAACTGCTGTCGGGGCATGCTGGGGTGTGCAGTGAGTTTGAAAAAAACTCAGGAGCCTGAGGTGTGCTCCCCACCACCAGTGCTGTGCCTAAACACGTGCAAAGGAGGCCGTGCGATCGAATGGGTCCGTCTCCTAGGAGACAGGGCCCCGTTTTTCCCCTAACCCCTCTCAACCATAAGGCCGAAGAGGGGAAAATAGGGAACGGTGGGTCCTCTTCGCCGAAGCTTAGAGAGACCCTCATTCCTCAACCCCCGGAAGGGTTAGGACGGTGGGTCCTCCGCACCCGAAGGTTTGGAGAGACCCTCTGTAGACTTCCCTCCGCCTTGCGGCTTGGGGTCGTCCTCGGGGGGCACGAAGCTCTCCCCAAAAGGCGAGAGCTTCAGCACATTGGGGAAATGGAAGGCCCGAAAGGGTCGACCACACTACCCAAAAAAACGTGACAAAACTACAAAAAACAAGGAACGTGAAAAGTGACAAACGTGAGAGGGGGAAGAGAAATAAATAATAAAGGACCCTAGCCAGAAGGCCAGGGTGGGGGTGTGAAAAATTGTCCTACCCCATCCAAAAGGACGAGGTAAGGACGTGAAGCGCATACCTAGAGGGAAAGTGCGCAGTGCTAGTGCTTACTAGTGCATGGTGATTTTGGGATCACCCGTGCATGTTCGGCACCCCCGAGTTTCCCCGGGGGCACAGTGCAGCCTCGCACTCCAAGCAGCCAGCCAGTCAGCGTCCGACCAAGTGTTTCTCCGCCTCACCAGCAGGCCCTTTCCGGCCCCCCGGCATGGAAATGGATACTCCACCGGGCTTTTCGATGAGTCTCCCCCGCAGCGGCCGAATAGACCAACCGAAGGAGAAGAAAACACCTACTCAGTCCCGACGTTTCACCTCTCCCAGGGATTGAGTACTGGGCTGGGCTTTTCGCTGTCTCCCTGGCCGAGGTCCATTGTACCCCCCGGACAGTGAGCAATCTACTCGGTCCTAGCTTTTCCCGTCTTCCTGGGATTGGATACTAGACCAGGCATTTCGAGTGACTCTCCCTCGGAGGCTATAGACCCCCGAACAAGAGCCCCAACTACTAGGCCCGATGCTTCTCCCCTCCCTTCCAGTAGGAGAGTGTGTTCCCCCCCCCCCTACGGCAGGATGAAGATACTCAGTGAGACTTTGCACCCGCCCAGAACATGAGGTATACCAGGTCCTCAGCTCAGTAGCAAGGTGGTTTAGTCCAACCTTTCTCTATTCTCTGCCAGGGGGGCGGTCCAGACCCAACTGATAAGAACAGATACTACACTTGATCTTAGCCAGGCATGTCAAAACTGTCATTAGGTTGAACCTATTTAGGACAACATTCATTGCATCGACCACTGAAGGTCGACACAAGAATAAGGTTGGAAGGGGAAAACAAGCATTAGGTCAACAGTCGACGGTCAAAAGGTCGACATGAGTTTTTCACTTTTTTTTTTAAATGACGTGTGCAGACAGTTGGTATTGCATCCCCTACCATCCCCTGCGGTGTGTGGTGGGAGAATAAATTAGTGTTGTGTGCAGTATAGCGACGGGACACGTTACACTTTGACAGTGTCCATGGCGATGGGCATGGATCATTAGGTTTACAAGATGTTGGTCGACAAGGGTCTAGGTCGATAGGTCATTAGGTCGACATGGGTAAGGTCGACATTGGGTTTTTCACTGTTTTTTTTTTTTTTTTAGCGTAATGGCGACATGGACACTGAAACATAGCACCGCGTCCCAACGCTCCCTGCGCTCGCCATGCTTCTGGCGCGGTGTCTTGCTACGCTCGGCACACTATTTTATTCTCTCACCACGCCATAGTGGATGGTAGGGCATGAAATACCGCCTGTCAGCACATGTCGGCTCAAAAAACAGTGAAAAACCCCATGTTGCCCTTTTGACTGTCGACCTAAACCCATGTTGACCTAGACTCATGTCGATCTTTCTGCATGTCGACCTAATGGTGTCGACCCAATGCTTGTTGACCTAGTGACCGTATCCCATGACGGGGGCAAATATCTGATGCACTGCAGATGGGGCAGATGCAATATGTGCAGAGAAACAAATCTAAATGTCAATGTAAAAATGAAGCAGTCTAACATGTATGGGTTTCATAAGGCAGCGAGTGTTACCCTGCATAGAAAAATCTAAATATATTTATTTTCCTGGCATTGCAGTATGTGTTATTCCAGAAGCTTGATTTCTCTGTCTTACATCCAAATTTGAATCCGGCCCATAGTACATAGACCCATTTACATGAATGAGCTAATGGATGAATGGGGCTTTGGGCCTTATTCTGGTTCACTCGCAGAGACAAATTCCTTCTCAAATGGACAAAACCATGTGAACTGCAGGTGGGGCAGATGTAACCAGTGGTGTAGCTAGGTGCCACGGCGCCCGGAGCAAAGGCATGTTTCGCGCCCCCCCAATTTGTAGTAGGTGAGGCTCCTGCGCAGTGAAAAGTGGACACGGACCAACATTATACCACACACCGTACACATTTTAGTGAACTTTGTAATTCCAAATACACAAAAGCCCACACATGATGCCCATTGCATACTATACAACACTCCGCAATGCCCAAGACATACTATATAACACACCGTAATGCCCATGACATACTATACAACACTCCGCAATGCCCAAGACATACTATATAACACACCGTAATGCCCATTACATACTATATAACACACTGCAATGCCCATGACATACTATATAACACTCCGCAATGCCCATGACATACTATTTAACACTCCGCAATGCCCATGACATACTATATAACACACCGTAATGCCCATTACATACTATATAACACACCGTAATGCCCATTACATACTATATAACACACTGCAATGCCCATGACATACTATATAACACACCGTAATGCCCATTACATACTATATAACACTCCGCAATGCCCATGACATACTATATAACACACTGCAATGCCCATGACATACTATATAACACACCGTAATGCCCATGACATACTATATAACACTCCGCAATGCCCATGACATACTATATAACACTCCGCAATGCCCATGACATACTATATAACACTCCACAATGCCCATGACATACTATATAACACTCCGCAATGCCCATTACATACTATATAACACTCCGCAATGCCCATGACATGCTATATAACACTCCGTAATGCCCATTACATACTATATAACACACCGTAATGCCCATGACATACTATATAACACACCGTAATGCCCATTACATACTATATAACACACTGCAATGCCCATGACATACTATATAACACACCGTAATGCCCATTACATACTATATAACACTCCGCAATGCCCATGACATACTATATAACACTCCGCAATGCCCATGACATACTATATAACACTCCACAATGCCCATGACATACTATATAACACGCCGCAATGCCCATTACATACTATATAACACTCCGCAATGCCCATGACATGCTATATAACACTCCGCAATGCCCATGACATACTATATAACACACCATAATGCCCATTACACATTTGACACAAAAGTGCCACTTACCTACATGCTCAATGCCAAGGGGCTTCATGCTCGATGCCAAGGGGCTTCATGCTCGATGCCAAGGGGCTTCATACTCGATGCCAAGGGGCTTCATGCTCGATGCCAAGGGGCTTCATGCTCAATGCCAAGGGGGACTGAATTTGCTCATTGCCAAGGGGGACAGAACTGTGCAGCGGCCCACTCCCCGCCGCTATTTTCAATTCAATGCACCGCCAGTAGTGTGCAGCAGGGAGGGAGGGAGCGGTAGTGTGCAGCAGGGAGGGAGGGTGGGAGCGGTAGTGTGCAGCATGGAGGGAGGGTGGGAGTGATAGTGTGCAGCAGGGTGGGTGGGTGCAGCAGGGTGGGTGCAGTAGGGTGCAGCAGGGTGGGGGCAGTAGGGTGCAGCAGGGTGGGGGGGTGATGGCAGTAGGGTGTGGGTGCAGTAGTGTGCAGCAGGGTGGGTGCAGTAGTGTGCAGCAGGGTGGACTGCAGTAGTGTGCAGCAGGGTGGGTGGGTGCAGTATTGCAGTAGGGTGGGTGCAGTAGGGAGGGTGGGTGCAGTTGCAGTAAGGAGGGTGGGTGTCTGCAGTAAGGTGGGTGACTGCAGGAGGGTGGGTGCAGTTGCAGTAGGGAGGGAGTACACCTACATAGCCAGCCGCTCACCTCCCCCCTGCCAGTGTGCGTCCTGTCCTGTCCCCTGCTCCCCGCTGTGTCCGGGAGACGGAGAGAGACGTGCACTGCTGCTATGTAAAATTCATATCTTCCGCGCTGGACCGCTAGCCAATAGGCGCTCGCGGTCCAGCAGCCACCAGTTGATTGGCTGCTGGACCGCAAGCGCCCATTGGCTAGCGGTCCAGCGTGAGAAGTGAATATTACATATCAGCAGTGGACGTCTCTCTCCGTCTCCCGGACCCGGACACAGCGGGCAGGGGAGCGGGGGAACGGACAACGGGCGAGCGAGCTGGCGGTACCGGTGCCAGCACAGCTCCGGCGCCATGCTATCTTCCTGCGCCTGGAGCGTGTGCTCCACCGGCTCCGCCGTCGCTACGCCTCTGGATGTAACGTGCAGATAGAATTAGATTTGGGTGGGGTTTTTCTGAGTGAGATCTATATTGCAGTAGAAATAAAGCAGTCAGTATTTTCCCTGCACAGAAACAAAATAACTCGCCCAAATCTAATTCTCTCTGCACATGTTACATCTTCCCCATCTGCAAGGCACATGATTTTGTCTACTTGAGAAGGAATTTGTCTCTGCGAGTGAACCAGAATAAGGCCCTTTGGCATGAATGGGAAAAATAAATACTGTGTTCTATATTGAAAGTTTTTTCCCTTATTCTGACATATTTCTAACAATTTTACCTGAAATGCAATTTTTTTTTTTTTTTTTGTGGATTGAGTGAAATTCATTATATGAATAAAGAGCTATAAATGCAAAGTAGTGTTTCACCGATTTTGGGCCTTATTCGGCATGTAACTCTAAAGTGCGAAATTAACTGACATCTTTTACTCACTTCTGCGCATCTGCAAGCCCTTAATCTGTGGCCGCATTCAGGAAAATGACCACAGTCTTAAGTGCTGGTGGGGGGCTGTGACTGAGTGGCAATGTGTGGTCCGGACGGTCGCACGCACCCATCCCCTGGAGTCGATGGGGCGCTCCCTGTGGACGGTAGTGAAGTCAGAGGAGGTTGGATAGTGCGGATGATCCCGACTCGGCAGGTGGCACAGCAGTGGCCCCCAGCCTCAGCGGCAGTGACGGACGCCTCCTGTGTGATAACTGTACGGTCTCTCCCTATATTGTTACCTACCTGACTGTTGCGGCGACCAGTGGCACCGGTGATGGCTGCCTAGGCGCTGTGCAGCTTAGCAGGTATATGTTGCTGTGCCCCCCCTGTACATGTCCATCACCCTCCCCAGGGTACATCTCTCATATACCTGTATGCGTTCATGTATATCTGTACTGTCACTGTTGAACTGTTACCTACCCGGCTGTTGCACAGCAATCCAAATAAAATTCCCAGTATATGCAAGTATACCTGGCCAATAAAGCAGATTCTGACAACATAGGCATGTCCAGAGCGTTTGCAGAGCGGGCCTCTGTGACCCAAAACATGGCAGCCCTGCATCTGCCTTCACAGCTATACTGTGCAGGCAGGGAGCTACCCTAGTTTTGCAAGTGTGTCCGGAATGGGCGGGCTGCTCCTAAAATTGGGTCTGCCTCCTAGTCCCACGGAAGGTGGGCAAGTCTCCCCCTTGCTGGCCAGAGCCCCTGCAACCCCCATCCCTGCTGGTTCAATTACCGGTAAATTGCTGGTCCCCAGAGAGGGGGCAGGGCTAAAATTAAGCGGTAGCTGCATTTTGCGTCAATTAAGCCCCGCCCCCTCACCACGGCCCGTGATTCACAGAGTTTCTGGCATGAGGGTGGGGCCAAGTGATGTCAGCTTTGTCCCCCACCACCCCTGACGTGTTGCCTCTCTGGGCATCTCCAGGAGACGTAAAAATCAATGTAGGCAAGTATGGTCTTAGAGCAGGGTTGCCGACCCTCCCGGAATTTGCGTGAGTCTCCCGAAAATCGGGTCCTTCCTCCCGCCCCCCGGAAGGGTGGGCAACCCTCCCGGAATCAGGGGGACCCCCACTGAGCCCCCCGATCGCGGCATTTATATACCGCAATCTGCGGGTCTCAGAGGAGGGGGCGGAGCTAAAACTGCACAATCGTGTCATTTTAGCCCTGCCCCCTCCATGGATATCAGTTATTTCGGCTATTTGCTGCAATGGGGCGGGGCTTAATGACATCACCGTTAAGCCCCGCCCCCAAAACTCGTAATGCGAGATTCCTCTCCGGGCTTCTCCCGGAGAGGATTTTTTTAAAGTCGGCAACCCTGTCTTAGAGACTTACTCGGCGGCTGCGATTAAGAATAGGTATATCCGGCCTGATGCTGACGTCACACAACCTCCCCTAAAATGCTTGGACATGATGCTTTTTCTCCTAGTGTCTTATTTCCGGCACGCCTGCTCTTTCTTGGCACTCCCATGATACGACCAGTTACCACCCCCAGACAACTACTTCCTGTCAATCACCTTGCCAACGGCTTGCAAATAGATAAAGTAGCAGGATCTCATTACAGGAAGGCCCATACACATGCGCAGTCTATCAATAATTGGCGGCGTGAGAATCCACGGCAGTGCGAACAGGCCTGAATCAGCTCCATTGTCCAGTCTGCCCTTCTTATAGAAATGAATGGCTTGCAGGTAGATAGTATGCCGTGGCTTTGCCTGCATATTTGTCAAGCTGTGTCCTAAACATACTGGAGAATAGATTTGGTATCTCAAGCGGTAGCTTTAGTGACCATGATGGGCTTCCATGACGATGGGACCAAACAGCTGCTGTCGGCCATTTTACAGGCTGTGTTTGAAAAAAGTTATAGCCAGGAGCTGATTGGTTGATACTTTATCATTCTCTGAGTATTTGGTAAATATCCTCCCAAGACAGTTGAATTTGTTTATGTTTGTGCGTGCTGCGGGCTGAGGTGGCCCGGTTTCTGCCGGTCCGTTTTATTAGCTTCCAGTATCATAATAGACCTTATTCGGGTCACGCCCCTGAGCGCATGGTGTGCTTTGTGTGTTAGAGTGAAGCAGGTTGCCAGGGGGGTGAGAGGAAAATGGTGGCTGCACTTTGGTGATCAGCAGGGCTTGAAGTGGTCCTGGGGAGGTTGGAGAACTCCTTTCAATCTGCCACCTAATTACCTCTCCTCACCTTCCCCATAAAGCAGAGCCAGGGCCAGTGGTAGGGTTTTGGCATCCACCTGCAAACTATAATGATTTTCTGCTAGAATTACTGTGCGGGACCATGGTGAAGGTTGAACAGGTGGTGGAACTCAGTTCATCTCCCCCCCCCCCCCTTCTTCAACCCCTTGGATCAGTTTCGATCTCTCTCATTGGTCATGTGGAAAACCTGTGTAACTGGATTGTTCTTATCTTTGTTGTGATCTTGGTAGAAGTTAACCACACACGTGTATGACTTCTTGGAAAGACACTTAAGCTGGGTACACATCTATACAATCCCTATTTCTGGCAACCGTTCGGCCCACCGTACTCCCGTCAGACCGTCCACAAACAACAGGCGACACGCGCGTACACACCTGTACAATTTTACTTGCGACGTCTGATGTACTCCCGTCCAAACAGTCGCAAGAAAAAGATTGTACCACCGTACACACTGTCTCGATTTGGGCTATTGACACGTCACATGTGACCAAAATTATCATAATGGGCTGGGTTAGGGCATAATTATAGCTGTCACCCTTTTGCCTATTAAAAAAAAAATCGGCGTGGGGTCCCCCCACAGCCGTAACCAGCACCAGGCTGAAAGAGCCGGGGCTGGTATTAAAAAATCAGGAAACCCGACAAATAGGGCTTCGCTGATTTTTTAAAACCAGCCCCAGGCTCCAGGTCCGGGGCTGGTTCCCAAAATATGGGGGACAAAATGACCAGGGGTCCCCCGTATTTTAAGAACCAGCCCCAGGCCAAACCAGCCAGCAGGGTAATGCCACAGCCGGGGGACACTTATTATATAAGGTCCCACGGCCAAAGCATTCAGCCCTCTGACCGGTCAGCCTGGCCAGGGGTCCTGGGGGAGTGGGGACCCCCCCCAATAAAGGCCCCCCCCCCTCCAGGACTTACCTGACCAGGCTGAAGCCTGGTGCTGTCCCCGGTGGCCCTGTGCGGTGGCCACCGGGCTGATCATTGTGTAAAAAAAATAGAATAAAAACTATTGTTTATAAGTCCCAGCATGCAGGGCATTAAAGGGCCCGCTGGCACTTGTAGTTCCACAGAAAAAAAATAGCTAAATAAATACACACTGACACTTTAGAAAAATAAAAGTTTAATGCATACATTACACAAACACACTGATACTTACCTATCTTGATCCCGTAGGTAGGTCCCAGGGTGCGGTCCGGTGGCTTGGTTCCGAGGCTCCAGGGCTGAAGAGTCCGGGGTCCTGGATCCGTAGTAATCCAAAGGGGTACCTGGGGAAGCAAATCCTACTCACCTGGCGTCCACCCCGGCATCTTCACTTCAAGACGCGCTGCTCCCGGCTGCTGTGGTACCCGCTCTGCCTCCGCTGTATACTAGAGACGTAGAGATCCTTCTTCCTCTGCGTCTCTGCTAAAAATGATTTCTGGCCAATCAGGAGCCGACTTTCTCGGCTCCTGATTGGCCAGAAATCATTTTGAGCAGAGACGCCGAGGAAGAAGGATCTCTGCGTCTCTAGTATACAGCGGAGCAGAGCGGGTACCAGCAGCCAGGAGCAGCGCGTCTTGAAGTGAAGATGCCGGGGTGGACGCCAGAGGACAGGTGAGTAGGATTTCCTTTCCCAGGTACCCCTTTGGATTACTACGGATCCAGGACCCCGGACTCTTCAGCCCTGGAGCCCCGGACCCGGACCAGCCCCGGAACCAAGCCACCGGACCGGAACCTGGGACCTACCTACGGGATCAAGATAGGTAGGTATCAGTGTGTTTGTGTAATGTATGTATGTATTAAACTTTTATTTTTCTAAAGTGTCAGTGTGTATTTATTTAACTCATTTTTTTTACTGTGGAACTAAAAGACCCAGCGGGCCCTTTAATGCCCCGCAGGCTGGGACTTGTGGTTCTCCAAGTCCCAGCTTGCGGGGAAGGCTTGCTAGGACTCATAGTTCCACAGGAAAAAAACAATAGTTTTTTTCATCTATTTTTTTTACACAAAGATCAGCTCGATGCCCACCGCCCAGGGGCATCGAGGACAGCACCAGGCTTCAGCCTGGTCAGGTAAGTCCTGGAGGGGGGGACCCCTTAATTGGGGGGGGTCCCCACTCCCCCAGGACCCCTGGCCAGGCTGACCGGTCAGAGAGCTGAATGCTTTGGCCTGGGGGACTTGTATAAAAAGTCTCCCCCCAGCTGTGGCATTACCCTGCTGGCTGGTTTGGCCTGGGGTTGGTTCTTAAAATACGGGGGACCCCTAGTCATTTTGTTCCCCGTATTTTGGGAACCAGACCTGGAGCCTGGGGCTGGTTTTAAAAAATCAGCGAAGCCCTATTTGTCGGGTTTCCTGATTTTTTAATACCAGTCCCGGCTCCTTCAGCCTGGTGCTGGTTACGGCTGTGGGGGGGACCCTACGCCATTTTTTTTTTAGTCAAAGCTGGAACGCCCACATGGGCGTTCCAGCTTTGGCAGTATAGTCGCAAGGACGGCAGCATATGCTTACACACTGCACTTTTGTACCGATATGAGGCCGTCCTGTCGGATGAAAATGAAACAGCAAAGAACCGTCGACCGACCGAGTATGGACGGTCAAGACAGTTTTTTGCCGTTTATCGCTCGTACGGGACAGCGTACACACATATACAATTGAACGGCTGTCCGACTCAGAACGAAAGAACGGCCCGACAATTGTATATATGTGTACCCAGCTTTACTCGTCACATTATCTACACATATTTCAACGCACACGTGTCCCTAAACAGTACATGTCATCCATTGACTCCTGACTTTCCACAGTCTGAGTTTTATTCCAAGAACAATCCTTTTGACACCCTTTGAATTATCTATCAGTTTGGTCAGTAGCAATTATCCTAACAGGCGGTATCTGTAGGAATGCCAGGTGCTGGAGGAACGCTCTGATCATCTCTTTCTCTGTTTATCGCTTCTACAGAATCCAGGAGATGAAGCAGATGTTGCATCTCCTCTGACGAGAACAGGTAAGAGCATCACAAGCCACAATCTTATTTCTGTATTTGGTTATGGTTACACTCAGTAGAGGTTAAGCGCACATGATGTGTTATGCAAAAAGTCTTTAATTGGCACTGGTCAGGGGTATACACACTGGCAGACCTACATTTGGGGGCTTAAAGCTTGAATCTTCGCAACCAGCTACAATAGGGCAACATCCAACAAGGACCAAGGGGTCTTTTCTGCCTTTGCAATGACAGAGCACACTGCTCAGTGACGTAGTAGTAGTAGTAGTAGTATCAGCAGCAGCAGTAGTAGTATCAGTAGTAGTAGTATCAGCAGTAGTAGTATCAGCAGTAGTAGTATCAGCAGCAGCAGTAGTAGTAGTATCAG
The DNA here is from genome assembly GCF_055691185.1 of Crinia signifera. Classification (NCBI taxonomy): domain Eukaryota; kingdom Metazoa; phylum Chordata; class Amphibia; order Anura; family Myobatrachidae; genus Crinia; species Crinia signifera. Next base: position 108,099,273 of record NC_139226.1, on the reverse strand, counting down.
CAGTAGTAGTATCAGCAGCAGCAGCAGTAGTAGTATCAGCAGCAGTAGTATCAGCAGTAGTAGTAGTATCAGTAGTAGTAGTAGTAGTAGTATCAGCAGTAGTAGTATCAGTTCTGAAGTAGGTGTGGAAATTGTAGAGGAAGGGAAGAACCTGGCAGGAGCACTGGTGAGTAAGGAGGGCCCTACTCCATAAGAGTTAACAGACTAAAAGGAGGTGGGTGGACAACGAAAGACAATAGGATAAGTAGGAACGGAGGTGAACAGACGGAGGGGTAGGCAGGATAGGAGGAGCGAAAGAGGTTAGGAGGAGGAGGAATAGGCTAGTCGGAAGAAGTGGGTTTTGAGGGAGCGCTTGAAAGGCTGGCTCTCTTGAAGCATCCTTGAAAGGCTGGCTCTCTCGGGCTCTGCCATTCCTGGGGATGCTGCAGGCTGCCAGGGATTGCTCTTTACAGAGTGAGCTAGACTTAATTCCCAGCATCTCCCGCAGTGCTTAGTGATGATTATATCATTAAAATAGCCTAATAAATAAAATATGTTACATTTGCCCCATCTGCAGTGAAACAGGGTTTTGCCCATTTCAGAAAGCTTTTGCTTTTGCAATCAACTATGAAACAGGGCCACTATCCCTATATTTATTTATCTTAAGGAAGGCCACTAGATCACAGGTTCTCAAATTCGGTGCTCAGGACCCCACACAGTGCCTTTTTTGCAGGTCTCCTTGCAGAATCCCGAGTGAAATAATTAGCTCCAGCTGTGCGTCTTTTAAAATGTGTCTTAAGTAATGAATGCACCTGTGCACCTCCTGGGTGACCAGGAAACCCAGAACTGTGTGGGGTCCTGAGGACCGAGTTTGAGAACTCCTGGGCAGACTGACTCAAGCTGACAGGAAAGCCCAACAAGGTAGAACCTTAGTGGATGGTCTACAGTAGGAGAGGACTATTTGGATACCAGCTTTGCACCTACAAAAGGGTTGGTGCTAGGGTGACCAACTCATCCCTTTAAACCGGGACACATATTAATTACACAGGTTCTGTGGCAGTTTAAAACCAGGTGAAATGGAGTCTTGAGGTGTGGCAGTTTAAAACCAGGTGAAAGCCAGCCACAGAACCTGTGTAATTAATATGTGTCCCGGATTAAAGGGATGAGTTGGTCACCCTAGTTGGTGCACATTTCAATGGTATATAGTGCACTTTCTTGAATCCATACTAAGAATAATTTTCAGATGCTCTGGTGCTCCTACTAATAGAATGGTAGCATTAGTGTTTGCATGATGCATGTTTCGTGGCCATGCATCCATGTTTATTACAAGTACAGTAATGTGCCAATTGCATGTTTATTTAACCTAATTCTTTGTTCAGCAATTGGTGTCCAAATTCCTGAATTTAAGCCTTAGTCCTTGCTACAGTAACTCCATTCATTATGAAACTTGTTCCATGTCCGAGAGAGTAACCTTCAGTCTACCTTTTTTAAGATGCCAGAGATGGAGATTCAGTGCAACCAACAAGATCATCCCATCCTGCTGCCGTTGCCTCTAGTACTCCTAGTGGGCGACCCCCAGTTCCCAGCAGTGCCACTCCAGTAACCACCAGTGCCGCTACAAGACCCACACGTACTCCAGCTCCTGTAAGCAGACCTCCAGGTCCCGCACGTCCTCCTGCTTCTAGGCCTGGTGGTCCCACCAGAACTCCTGGCCCTGTACGAGGTACTCCAAGGCCTAACCCAAGGCCTAACGCAAGGCCTAACGCAAGACCTGGCACTGGAGCTAATCCTATAAATTACAAGCTCAGACGAATTTCGGCACTCAGAAGATACTGTGTCCCGGTTACAACGCTGCTACTCGTGGTTTCTTCACTAGTAGTCATAGGTATATTGAGTAAGTAACGCAAAAAACGTCTCTTTATGTATCAATATAAGACTCTACACCAAGCATGTCCAACCTGCGGCCCTCCAGCTGTTGTGAAACTACACATCCCAGAAGGCCTTGCCACAGTTTTGATATTAGGGAATTCAAAAACTATGGCAAGGCATGCTGGGATGTGTAGTTTCACAACAGCTGGAGGGCCGCAGCTTGGACATGCCTGCTCTACACATTGGTTTTGTTGTCTTTGAACATGTAGAGGCAGAAATTAAATTCTGCTTCCATCAGAAATTGTTTCCATTAGTCTACCAATGACCTTAATACAATGGAATAATAGTTTATCCTAAATTTTGGCTTCCCTGACACTAGTGTTCTCTCAGCCCAATCCGGCCATCTACTGTTAAGAGCAGAGCTATGATTTGGGGAACTGGACATGTGTTGTGCGGTAAAGACAATTTGTGATCCATTTTCGTCAATAAAAACACCCTGATATTGTGATTTATGACTGTTCGGTAGGGCTAATTGGATAGTCACCCGCAAAGCTTATAGCAGCTATTACCTCTGACACTAGGATACCCCCCCTTTATCAGAATTCTGTGGGTTAATGTTCTAGTTGTGAAGGGTTATTTTTTAATGGATGTTTTGTGCACATTCAACTAATTAAATACCATCAAAAATAATTCAGAGAACAGTGGAAATGTACCATAATAAAGGGAAGTGCTTAATTATCAATGGGCCTTATTCAACACGGATCACTAATCAAAGAAAACGCAGTTGACTGGGATCAAACATTGCAAATGCATCGCTAATTTTGAGATCCATTTGCAAATCCCCGAACATGGAAGAGTTCCTTCCAGTCTGAGCAAATGTGAGTAAGTCTGAAGCTTTCACTAACCTGAGACTGAGACGGGTCTGAAGTGGGCAGCGCTGACGTCAGAGACCCACCCCTCAAACACATTTAAAAAACACAATTTTTCTACCTCTAAATGCTGGCTTCCTGTCTGTCAAACTGCAGCTGCTATGCGATCGCATTTTTCATTTGCAATATGCAGTCGCCCATGTACAACGCAGTGGTCCGATAATCTCAATTTGTGTTTTCTCAAAATAGCGATCCATCCTGAATAAGGCCCATTATTAGAAAACAACTTTTTTGTATTTGTGTTTTAGGTAAGCATCTCCCGATAATGGGGTAACATTGGGGGGAGATTCACATTCGCTGCTTACCGAGCGGTTAGACGACGCCCACCTTGCAAGCGAAAACACACACCCCCCACATGCAAACGGATGTGTACGCTCACATGGGGGTGCCCAACGTCTTTCTGGGTGCACCCACAGTTTTTTAGGAACGCCCAGGAAATGGTGGGCGTCTCCATGCACCAGCACCCTGCCCGCCCCCTGTCCGCACTGCTGAGTGCGGACACCTGTACTTCTCGCCAAGGACGTTCTCACTGCAGGTCTGCACATGCGTATTTTTGCCAATATGCATGAGCAAATCCGCAACATCGGTCCCCAGACTGAATTTGGCTCTTTACGAGCCAACCTGAATCCCCTTTATTATCATAATAACGGATAGTGTTGTTAGTATGGTTTTTAATTGAATAATTTAATGTCATTATTTTCCCTTAAAGTTAAAGTGGTCCTCGACAATTACTACTTCTTCTGCACCAAATCGTTCAAATTCATTCCACTGGACAAGTGGTGCGATGGGGTGTCTGACTGCACCGGCGGGGAAGATGAATTACGCTGCGTGCAGCGAGCAGACTACAGCAACAGTTCCATCGGTGAGGATTGCCCGCTATTGTGTCCGTATGAAGTCTATAGCTGCACGCTTATTACTGTGTATAATGGATCCGATGTGTTTTTGTCACAGTCAGGCTTTCAGAAGCAGACTCCATTGTACAGGTCCTTACGTCCGGGAAATGGAGCTATATTTGCTACGATGGGTTTAACACAGCCACAGCAAAAGCTGTTTGTGCAAAGCTGGGATTTTCCAGGTATGTTACATTGACTGCAGCATAATTGTCTGGCGTTTTAGGAAAATCGGGTCCACTATCCCTTTGGGGGGATGTTGGTAACTATGAGGGAGATTAAACCTGCCCTATGCTGCTAGTAAGGGATCAATCAGCAACAGGCCACCCTTGTTTGTATGCATGCCTCAGATTAGCACAGAAGTACATTCCCACATTAACAATTGACATGATTGATTACCTGACCAAGATACCTGATGGGGACAGGCACTTTACAGCATTAAGAACCATCCCGTAATACCCGTGTTTCGTAGCAGCAGCATCACTTCCTCCTGATCAGCAGCGCCAGCTTCTGGGACTGTGGCGCCATAGCCACAGCAGGCATCTGGAGCCCAAGCTCCAACTGCACCGGCCTCGCTAAGCCCCTGCTTACAAATATACCCTACACCTAGGGTAAGCAACTGTCCTCGAGAGCTACCAACAGTGCATGTTTTCCAGATTTCCTCACAGAATCCCAAGTGAAGTAATTAGCTCCACCTGTGGATCTTTTAAAATGTGTTAGTGAGTAATGAGTGCACCTTTGCAGCAGCTAGGATGTCTGGAAAATGTGAACTGTTGGTAGGGCTGGAGTTGGCTACCACTGCCCTACACCATCCCACATGCATCAGTGGGATAAAGAGATTGGAGGACAGTGTCCACAAATGACGTTGTCATTCCCTGCGCATTATTCTGACAATCCAATGCAAAAACCAACAAAATTTACTACATAAATTTGTTACATTGTTAAGTGCTAGAAAGAAGTGTCCTATTATAGCAGTATATACAATGTACGCTATGAAGAAATATATTTAGTCCAGCAACTGATACACAGTAAATTTTCTGCTCCTTATTCACACTGTACCATACAGTAGTGCACCTTATACACATAATGCCACACAGTAATAGCGACCCTTATACAACTAATGCCACACCGTAATGCCCCTTACACGTTATACCACACACAGACACCAGTACAGTACTTACTTGGCAAATATTGAAGCCTGGGCTGGCTGCAGGGAGTCAGTCAGTGCAAGCTTATTGCTCCTATAGTCCACAAAGGTCCTTGTGTCCAGGGCACAGCAGCCCTTTTCAAGAGAAGGTGGCATTTCTGTAACTGTCCGCTGCTGCCCCCATTGTCTTTGCTTCCCACATTGATGCTCCTGCTGCTGCTGGCTGAGTTTTATGAGCTGCATGCCCCATGCATTCACATTTTAAGTGTGGGAGTTGGAACAGTGGAGGCGTGGCCTAGTGGGAAAGGGGCATAACCTGTACTCACGGCACTACCGTGAGACCACGCCCCCATTTTTGCCGCTATGGTGGCATGCCCAGCAGCTCTGTGAGCTGCTAGCTATGCCCCCAGCCCCTCTGGCTGCAGGAATAGATGCTGTGTGCATTTGTTCATGAATGACAGGGGGGGACTCCCAACTGCCGCCCCCCCCCCCCCCCCCCCCGACAGTGGGACACTGCTGGCCATGGGAGAGACGTCGTAATATCCTAAAAAAACTGGGACGTTCCCGCGATAAGCAGGACAGTTGTGAGGTATGTATTCGCCTAGTTTGTCTATGCCTATGGCCAGCTCTGGCTTCAACGTTGGTCACCTACTCAAGGCCCCGGCACATCATTTTGATTAATTTGCATGATGCCCGCATGTATTGTTGATCGATAATACTGTAAATGTGTGAGGTATTTGAATAAAGTTTTAAAAGCTTGTAGCCGGAAACTAACTTTGTAACTTGACTTGATGACGTCTACAGACTACATACATACTGACTCAGATAGAAAATAAAAAAAATTTACAGACATTTTCTTCAACTTTCAGTACCCCAACATTCTCCCAAATAGCGTCACCAGTATCTAATGGGCTGTACAGTAATATTGTGCTGAGTGGCAGTGGGATTCAGGCGGTTCCAGTCACTGGGTAAGTACAGTAAGTTATCCTGAATTCTTCTCTAAAATTCATAAATCTGTCAAATTGGGAGGACTACTGTCTAGGTCAGTGATTCCCAAACTTTTTTGAATCCCAGCACTGTGGAGAGGCCAAATATTTCTAATTGAGTCATTTAGAATAAAAATATTGTCAGATGTATGTTATCCTTAGATGTAATAATGAGATAAGGGACAGTATTTGTTTATATTTATACACTGGATTTGCATTTTATATTAATCATAATCATTCGAATTGGTCTTGGGTAACTGACATAAGACACAAAGTTTTGTAAAAACCAATCTAGGGTATTTGTTTTCTGGCCTAGTTCCTGTAATGATAATGATGATTATTGATGATGATGATTATCCTTTAGTTATATGGTGTCCCTATGGGGCTGCATCACCTTTTGCAAAGTACAGAAATGGGAACAATAAAGAAAATACTGTAAAAAAAAAAATCGGTTGTCACCAAAAGTTAGACATGCATTAGTTGACAAAAGTCAGAAATGCATTAGTCAGACATTGACAAAAATTAGACATGTGTTAGACGTGTCTGCAGCATACCTGTAAGTGTTACAAATGAAGACACATTCAGCCAATCTTGGACAATAGAAAAGTAAAAGAAAGACCTGGGTGCTTCTTTCTAGTGTCATCAATATCAATGATTGATCTTGTGTAGCCCCTTACCCAGAAACCCCCCTTCACATTCAGCCAATCGTCTGTTTGCATTTTGCTTCATACTGTAGGTTGAGAGCCCACAATGATTGTGCGCATGTTGTGCGAAAACACTCTTACTGAACTTTGTGCCTCCTTACATTCCCCCTCCAGCCCCGATTCAGTCTCATTAAATGTAAGAGGTGATAGGTGCAAAATGTTTCTCAGAATGGATAAGGAATTATTTAGAAAGAAAATACCAATTATGGTGCAAATTGTGTTTGTTTCCAACTGTACATGAGCGCCTCAATGAGAAGTGAGATAGGAGTACTTACCTTGCATGTGCACTTAGTGCTTCGCTACAATCTTGTTTCTGCTTTTCATAGTATCTGTCTCTTTGCAGGAACTGTTCATCTGGTAATGTTGTATCTCTGCGATGTATAGGTGAGTAGTTCTCACCAAGGCTTCTATGTTTCTGTTGTTATAGTACTTTGCTTTACATTTTATACCTGAAACATCGAGAACCATGAAAGTGAAAATGTGTAATGTAAAATCGATAAACCTTCCTGTAGTAAGGTTTAGGGACCATCGATGATTCCAAATCATAGATAGTTTATGATCAATGTTGAATTTTTTCTCCATCAATGGGGGAGAACAAGATGGTTCTGATTGGCTCATGGTCCAGTCAGTGAAAGAACAGGGAAAAACATCTGTTGGCACTTGATGGACCACCATCGATGGTAACCATCGTTATATGTGATTACATAATGTTTGTTCAAGAATACTGTGAGGCCGATGGAACACATCGCTGGTGAAAAGCCGTGCTGTGGGATGCAGCATGATTGCTCTCAGCGCTCCATCGCTGCTGGCATGTGTGTATGTACTTGCCGATGCCATTTCCCCCCCACAGGCGATATCACACTTGGTACCTGGTATAATGTGTACCAAGCTTAAGTGAATCCTATATACCAAATTGATTTGTGCTCTTTTCTGCATATACCTGATGACCTCATGCTCTCCTATCTCTGTTTTATGATCTCTTATTCCGTTTGTTTCTTAGTGTGTGGCGTCAACCATAAAAAAGAACGGATTATTGGAGGCAGTAACACCTTGATAGAGAATGTTCCGTGGCAAGTCAGTGTGCAATACATGGGGCAACATCTATGCGGCGGAAGCATTATTGCCCCCCGTATCATCCTCAGTGCTGCACATTGTTTTCAAAAGTAAGTTCTGGAGCATTTCACTACTTCTATTCCTATTGCCGCTTGCAGACTGTACGTGGGACTTAGATGGATGTACGGACATTGCTCGTTTTCCTGATAAGTGCCCTATTAATAAAACCAATCACCAGGATAAAATGTAATCTCTATAGCTGGATATATAACTATGATATTACCTTATCTCCAACCTAGGGCGGAGCAGCAGGTGGATAGATGGCGGATCCAGGTTGGCGGTACTACTCTAACCTACCTGTTTGCAGCACAAGTGGACAAAATCTTCATTCCCACCCTCTACATTTTAGATCAGAAGCCATACGACATTGCCCTAATTAAGCTCAAGGCTGACCTCACCTTATCAGGTAATACTATGGGCGGCATTCAATGAGCCTGATTCGCCATGTTTTTATGGCGAATTTGTGCTGTTTGGCGAATTTTGGACTAAAACGGTGAATCACCCTATTCAATGACCACATGGCGAATACATTTGAAGGTTTTTTTCGCCATGATTCACCGAGTAGCAATCGCTATCTTTTGATGGAGAAGTGGAATGTGAACTTTTAAAATAAAGTGTTTTGTTTTTTTACATTTGGTGTCAAAAAATCAGGAATTTTATTCTGAGGAGGGGCATGCTACTTTTATTCATGTGCTGTAAGCACATGAATATATATTTAATTTAAAAAAATATATATATTTTTTAATTTATTTTTTTACACAGCAGCCAGCAGGGGGCGCCGGAGCCGAGCCGCTCATTAGATATTCATATATTCACTGCACCCGATCGTTACGATCGGGTGTAGTGAATATAGGTCCCCTGCTGGCACCCCCGGGGGGCAGCCTGTGCTGCCTGGCACCCGGGGAGCCCACCTCCCCCCCACAAACGTTCTGGGGCAGGCAGAGAGACTTCCATCTCTCTGCCTGCCACCGTCCTCATGCTCCCTGCGGCATTCGCCGCAGGAGCTCATATTCGCTGGTCAGGGGCTCGCTGCCCCTGACTCGTTGAATACCGGAGCCGGTGAGGCTCCGGAACGTGGCGAATGTGCAGCGAATCCAAAAAAGGATTCGCTGCACCTTGCAGGTATTCTCATTGAATACCGCCCTATGTGGCTGCCCCTTATTTCCCAAACATCCCATATCAATGTAGAGCGGAAGAAGCTGTTACATTAAAGATCAGCAATGGATTATGGGGCAGATGTGCTCTACCCAGGAGAGTGATAAAGTGGAGAGATATAAGTACCAGCCAATGGGCTCCTAGCTGTCCTTTTTCAAACACAGTCTTATATGGTAGCTAGGAGCTGATTGGTTGGTACTTCATCTCTCTCCAATTTATCACACTCAAAGGCTTAATTAATTTGCCCCAACAATGTTAAGCTAAGTACATATATATACAATGGAGGGCATGAGCCAGGGAAGTATATGAGACTGTAAATCTGGGTCTTAACCAGCAGCGGCTCCTGCCTGATTGTAGGAGGGGGGCTGCTGCTGGCTGCGATGCCGGCACCCCCCCTGCTGTCGCTCATCTGCTCCACCCCGCCCACCCCCCATGGTCCTGGTGCCTGTAGAATGCAGATACAGGCAGCGGGACCTAGGCATGTGCCGTATCGGCCTAGGTACTGCGCATGCTTATATCCCAGGTTATATAGGCTGCTTCAGCTGCAGCCTGTAGACGCCAAAGAGGCAGCGTGGAGGGAGGGAAAACATCAAAATGGGCCTGCCTTGGGTGACTGGCAGGTCAGACTTCCAATAGGAATTCACTGGCAGTCACAGTGAAGCCAGTGCAGTCTTACGGACAGTGAGGGATTTTACCGGGGTGGGGTGAGGGTCTTCATGGGACTGTCTGAGATTAATTTTGGCCTAGGTCATCTGGCGCACAGTCAAACCAGCGGCCGGCAGCAGGCAGGTGGATGCAGCTAATGATCGATTATATCATGCACTCACATGCTATATTGTTTAGTATTTAGGGGAGACTGATGTATGGTAACATCGGTCGTCTTACCAGCCGCAATCTGTCGGTCTGGAGTTGTACATGACATACATGGGTCTGCTTGTTGCCTGGTAGTACAGATCCTGTATCAGCATACAATGTATGGTAAACACACACAGCACCACAGGTTACACACACAGTACACTTTCTGATTATGGTTTTACCATACTGGGCATAATGTTCTATTAGCTTCTGGTTGACTTACCAATCATCCTGTACTGTCTGGCCTAAACCACATAGATTCCAACCCGTGTTACCTCCATAGAGAGACATTGGTGTTAAGTTCTATTTAAAGCAATTAAAGCCGGTCATGTGATGCAATGGATTAATATCTCCCATGACTACATAGGAATGGGTAGATGAACATGAAGATATATTATAGTTTTGTAACCCTGTAATAGTATATGCCGGTGGTGTAGATTGTGTTTCATGAC